>NC_057800.1:683131118-683165780 GCF_018294505.1 Triticum aestivum | reverse complement strand
CGGTATTCATCCGAACTTGCCCGGAACCCTTCCGAAGTGCAAAGTGCAAACAAAGTCATCCAATATATCGATCTTTATGTCTCGACCATTTTGAGACTCCTCGTCATGTCCGTGATCATATCCGGGACTCTGAACTACCTTCGGTACATCAAAACACATAAACTCATATTACCGATCGTCACCGAACGTTAAGCGTGCGGACCCTACAAGTACGAGAACTATGTAGACATGACCGAGAATCATCTTCGGTCAATAACCAATAGCGGAAGCTGGATGCTCATATTGGCTCCTACATATTCTATGAAGATCTTTATCGGTCAAACCGCATAACGGTATACATTGTTCCCTTTGTCATCGGTATGTTACTTGCCCGAGATTCAATCGTCGGTATCTCAATACCTAGTTCAATCTCGTTACCAGCAAGTCTCTTTACTCGTTCTGTAATGCTACATCCCGTAACTAACTCATTAGCTACATTGCTTGCAAGGCTTATTGTGATGTACATTACCGAGAGGGCCCAGAGATACCTCTCTGACAATCGGAGTGACAAATCCTAATCTTGATCCATGCCAACTCAACAAACACCATCGGAGACACCTGTAGAGCACCTTTATAATCACCCAGTTACGTTGTGATATTTGGTAGCACACAAAGTGTTCCTTTGGTATTCGGGAGTTGCATGATCTCATAGTCATAGGAACATGTATAGTTATGGAGAAAGCAATAGCAACAAACTAAACGATCATCAAGCTAAGCTAACGGATGGGTCAAGTCAATCACATCATTCTCTAATGATGTGATCCCGTTAATCAAATGACAACTCATGTCTATGGTTAGGAAACATAACCATCATTGATTCAATGAGCTAGTCAAGTAGAGGCAAACTAGTGACACTCTGTTTGTCTATGTATTCACACATGTACTAAGTTTCCGGTTAATACAATTCTAGCATGAATAATAAACATTTATCGTGATATAAGGAAATATAAATAAAAACTTTATTATTGCCTCTAGGGCATATTTCCTTCGGTCTCCCACTTGCACTAGAGTCAATAATCTAGATTACATTGTAATGATTCTAACACCCATGGAGTCTTGGTGCTGATCATGTTTTGCTCGTGAGAGAGACTTAGTCAACGGGTCTGCAACATTCAGATCCGTATGTATCTTGCAAATCTCTATGTCTCCCTCCTTGACTTGATCGCAGATGGAATTGAAGCGTCTCTTGATGTGCTTGGTTCTCTTGTGGAATCTGGATTCCTTTGCCAAGGCAATTGCTCCAGTATTGTCACAAAAGATTTCCATTGGACCCGATGCACTAGGTATCACACCTAGATCGGATATGAACTCCTTCATCCAGACTCCTTCATTTTTCGCTTCTGAAGCAGCTATGTATTCCGCTTCACAAGTAGATCCCGCCATGACGCTCTGCTTGGAACTGCACCAACTGACAGCTCCTCCATTTAATAAAAACATGTATCCGGTCTGTGACTTAGAATAATCCGGATTAGTGTTAAAGTTTGCATCGACGTAACCATTTACGACGAGCTCTTTGTCACCTCCATATATGAGAAACATATCCTTAGTCCTTTTCAGGTATTTCAGGATGTTCTTGACCGCTATAGAGTGATCCACTCCTGGATTACTTTTGTACCTCCCTGCTAAACTTATAGCAAGGCACACATCAGGTCTCGTACACATCATTGCATACATGAATTAGCCTATGGCTGAAGCATAGGGAACACCTTTCATTTTCTCTCTATCTTCTGCAGTGATCGGGCATTGAGTCTGACTTAAGCATCGCTACGGGTGAGAAGGTCTCATCGTAGTCAACTCCTTGAACTTGTCGAAAACCTTTCGCAACAAGTCGAGCTTTGTAGATAGTAACATTACCGTCAGCATCAGTCTTCTTGAAGATCCATTTATTCTCTATGGCTTGCCGATCATCGGGCAAGTCAACCAAAGTCCATACTTTGTTCTCATACATGGATCTCATCTCAGATTTCATGGCCTCAAGCCATTTTGCGGAATCTAGGCTCATCATCGCTTCCTCATATTCGTAGGTTTGTCATGGTCAAGTAACATGACTTCCAAAACAGGATTACCGTACCACCCTGGTGCAGATCTTACTCTAGTTGACCTACGAGGTTCGGTAATAACTTGATCAAAAGTTTCATGATCATCGTCATTAGCTTCCTGACTTACTGGTGTATGAATCACTGGAACCGATTTCAGTGATGAACTACTTTCCAATAAGGGAGAAGGTACAATTACCTCGTCAAGTTCTACTTTCCTCCCACTCACTTCTTTTGAGAGAAACTCTTTCTCTAGAAAGGATCCATTCTTAGCAATGAATATCTTGCCTTCGGATCTGTGATAGAAGGTGTACCCAATAGTCTCCTTTGGGTATCCTATGAAGACACATTTCTCCGATTTGGGTTCGAGCTTATCAGGTTGAAGTTTTTTCACATAAGCGTCGCAGGCACAAAATTTAAGAAACGACAACTTGGGTTTCTTGCCAAACCACAGTTCATAAGGTGTCATCTCAACGGATTTAGATGGTGCCCTATTTAACATGAATGCAGCTGTCTCTAAAGCGTAACCCCAAAATGATAGCGGTAAACCAGTGAGAGACATCATAGATCGCACCATATCTAGTAAAGTACGATTACGCGTTCGGACACACCATTACGCTGTGGTGTTCCAGGTGGCGTGAGTTGCGAAACTATTACGCATTGTTTCAAATGAAGTCCAAACTCATAACTCAAATATTCGCCTCCACGATCAAATCGTAGAAACTTGATTTTCTTGTTACGATGATTTTCCACTTCACTCTGAAATTCTTTGAACTTTTCAAATGTTTCAGACTTATGTTTCATTAAGTAGATATACCTATATCTGCTCAAATCATCTGTGAAGGTGAGAAAATAACGATATTCGCCGCGAGCTTCAATGTTCATTGGACCACACACATCAGTATATATGATTTCCAACAACTCTGTTGCTCGCTCCATTGTTCCGGAGAACACAGTTTTAGTCATCTTGCCCATGAGGCATGGTTTGCAAGTACCAAGTGATTCATAATCAAGTGATTCCAGAAGTCCATCAGAATGGAGCTTCTTCATGCGCTTTACACCAATATGACCTAAACGGCAGTGCCACAAATAAGTTGCACTATCATTATCAACTCTGCATCTTTTGGCTTCAATACTATGAACATGGGTATCACTACTATCAAGATTTAGTAAAAATAGACCACTCATCAGGGGTGCATGACCATAAAAGATATTACTCATATAAATAGAACAACCATTATTCTCTGATTTAAATAAATAACTGTCTCGCATCAAACAAGATCCAGATATAATGTTCATGCTCAACGCTGGCACCAAATAACAATTATTTAGGTCTAATACTAATCCCAAAGGTAGATGTAGAGGTAGCATGCCAACGGCGATCACATCGACTTTGGAACCATTTGCCACGCGCATCGTCACCTCGTCCTTAGCCAATCTTCGCTTAATCCGTAGCCCATGTTTCGAGTTGCAAATGTTAGCTACTGAACCAGTGTCAAATACCCAGGCACTATTGCGAGCATTAGTAAGGTACACATAAATAACATGTATATCAAATATACTTGTCACTTTGCCATGCTTCTTCTCCACCAAATACTTGGGGTGGTTCCGCTTCCAGTGACCAGTTCCTTTGCAGTAGAAACACTCAGTCTCAGGCTTAGGTCCAGACTTCGGTTTCTTCACTTGAGCAGCAACTGGCTTGTTGTTCTTCATGAAGTTCCCCTTCTTCCCTTTACCCTTTTTTTGAAACCGGTGGTCTTATTGACCATCAACACTTGATGTTCCTTCTTGATTTCTACCTCTACAACCTTTAGCATTGCGAAGAGCTCGGGAATCGTATTATCCATCCCTTGCATATTATAGTTCATCACGAAGCTCTTGTAGCTTGGTGGCAGTGATTGAAGAAGTCTGTCGATGACACTGTCATCAGGAAGATTAACTCCCAGTTGAGTCAAGTGGTTGTGGTACCCAGACATTCTGAGTATATGTTCACTAACAGAACTATTCTCCTCCATCTTGCAGCTGTAGAACTTATTGGAGACTTCATATCTCTCAATCCGGGCATTTGCTTGAAATATTAACTTCAACTCCTGGAACATCTCATATGTTCCATGACGTTCAAAACGTCGTTGAAGTCCCGGTTCTAAGCCGTAAAGCATGGCTCACTGAACTATCGAGTAGTCATCAACTTTGCTCTGCTAGGTGTTCATAACATCTGGCGTTGCTCCTGCAGCAGGTTTGTCACCTAGCAGTGCTTCCTGGACGTAATTCTTGTGTGTAGCAATGAGGATAATCCTCAAGTTATGGACCCAGTCCGTGTAGTTGTTACCGTCATCTTTCAACTTAGCTTTGTCTAGGAACGCATTATGAGATGATCCCTTACTAAAATTTCAGGGTATAAGTGTTCTCCCTCAGTATGCACCGTTGCGACAGTTCTTCGTGCTGAGACACCACGTGAATATCGGGTGTGATAAGCTCTACGTTCACATACAACGGGTGCAAGCCAGTTTTGCACAAGCAGAATACTCAGGTTAAACTGCACGAGCCTAGCATATACAGATATGGCCTCGGAACACTGGGACCGAAAGGTCGAGCGTGAATCATATAGTAGACATGATCAACATAGTGATGTTCACCATTGAAAACTTCTCCATCTCACGTGATGATCGGACATGGTTTAGTTGATATGGATCACATGATCACTTAGATGATTAGAGGGATGTCTATCTTAGTGGGAGTTCTTATGTAATATGATTAATTGAACTTAAATTTATCATGAACTTAGTCCTGATAGTATTTGCATATCTATGTTGTAGATCAATTGCTCGTGTATAGCTTCCCCATTTTATTTTTGATATGTTACTAGAGAAAACTATGTTGAAAGATGATAGTATCAATGATGCGGATTGGATCTGTGATCTGAGGATTATCCTTGTTGCTGCACAGAAGAATTATGTCCTTGATGCACCGCTAGGTGACATAACTATTGCAGGAGCAAATGCAGACGTTATGAATGTTTGACAAAGTTCGGTATGATGACTACTTAATAGCTTAGTGCACCATGCTTTACGACTTAGAACCGGGACTTCAAAAATGTTTTTGAACGCCACGGAGCATATAAGATGTTCTAAGATTTGAAATTGGTATTTCATACTCATGCCCGTGTCGGGAGGTAGGAGACCACTAATAGTACTTCGCCTACAAGATGGAGGAGAATAGCTCAACCAGTGAGCATGTGCTCAGATTGTCTGGGTACTACAATTACGTGAATCAAGTGGGAGTTAATCTTCCAGATAAGATAGTAATTGACAAAGTTCTCTACTCACTATCACCAAGTTACTAGAACTTAGTGATGAACTATAATATGAAAGGGATGAAGAAAGTAATTCCCAATATCTTCGCGATGCTGAAATCGACGAAGGTAGAAATCAAGAAATAGCATCAAGTGTTGACGGTTAACGAGACCACTAGTTTCAAGAAAAGGGCAAAGGGAAAGAAAGAGGAACTTCAAAGAAGAATAGCAAGCAAGTTGCTACTCCCATGAAGAAGCCCAAAGCTAGACCCAAGCCTGGAACTGAGTGCTTCTACTGCAAAGGAAATGGTCACTGGAAGTGGAACTGCCCTAGATACTTGGCGGATAAGAAGGATGGCAAAGTGAACAAAAGTATATTTGATATACATGTTATTGATGTGTACTTACTAGTGTTTATAGCAACCCCTCCGTATTTGATACTAGTTCAATTGCTAAGAATAGTAACTCGAAACGAGAGCTGCAAAATAAACAGAGACTAGTTAAGGGCGAGGTGATGATGTGAGTTGGAAGTGATTCCAAGGTTGGTAAGATCACCATCGCACACTCCCTTTACCTTCGGGATTAGTGTTGAACCTAAAATAAATGTTATTTGGTGTTTGCGTTGAGCATAATATGATTGGATCATGTTTATTGCAATACAGTTATTCATTTAAGACAAAGAATAATTGTTATTCTGTTTACATGAATAAAACCTTCTGAGGTCATACACCCAAGGTGAATGGTTTATTGAATCTCGATCATAGTGATACACATGTTCATAATATTGAAGCCAAAAGATGCAAAGTTAATAATGATTGTGCAACTTATATGTGGCACTGCTGTTTAGGTCATATTGGTGTAAAGCCCATGAAGAAACTCCATGCTAATGGGCTTTTGGAATCACTTGATGCTTGCGAACCATGCCTCGTGGGCAAGATGACTAAAACTCCGTTCTCCGGAACAATGGAGCAAGCAACTGACTTATTGGAAATAATACATACTGATGTATGCAACCCGATGAGTGTTGAGGCTCGCGGCGGGTATCATTATTTTCTACCCTTCACAGATGATTTGAGCAAATATGGGTATATCTACTTGATGAAACATAAGTATGAAACATTTGAAAAGTTCAAAGAATTTCAGAGTGAAGTGGAAAATCATTGTAACAAGAAATTAAAGTTTCTGTGATCTGATCATGGAGGAGAATATTTGAGTTACGAGTTTGGTCTTCATTTGAAACAATGCGGAATAATTTCGCAACTCACGCCACCTGGAACACCACAGCGTAATGGTGTGTCCGTATGTCATAACCGTACTTTATTAGATATATGGTGCGATCTATGATGTCTCTTACAGATTTATCACTATCATTTTGGGGTTATGCATTAGAGACAACTGCATTCACATTCAATAGGGCACCATCTAAATCCGTTGAGATGACACAATATGAACTGTGGTTTAGCAAGAAACCTAAGCCGTCGTTTCTTAAAGTTTGGGGCTATGATCCTTATGTGAAAAAGTCTCAACTTGATAAACTCGAACCCAAATCGAAGAAATGCGTCTTCATAGGATACCCAAAGGAAACTATTGGGAACACCTTCTATCACAGATCCGAAGGAAAGAAATTCGTTGCTAAGAATGGACCCTTTCTAGAGAAGAAGTTTCTCTCGAAAGAAGTGAGTGGGAGGAATGTAGAACTTGATGAGCTAATTGTACCTTCTCCCGAATTGGAAAGTAGTTCATCACAGAAATCAGTTCTACTAATTCCTACGCCAATTAATGAGGAAGCTAATGATGATGATCATGAAACTTCAGATCAAGTTACTACCGAACCTCGTAGGTCAACCAGAGTATGGTCCACACCAGTGTGGTGCGGTAATCCTTTCTGGAAGTCATGTTACTAGACCATGACGAACCTACGAACTATGAGGAAGTGATAATGAGCCCAGATTCCACAAAATGGCTTGAGGCCATGAAATCTGAGATGGGATCCATGTATGAGAACAAAGTATGGACTTTGATTGACTTGCCCGATGATCGGTGAGTCATTGAGAATAAATGGATCTTCAAGAGGAAGGCGGACCCTGAAAGTAGTGTTACTATCTACTAAGCTCGAATTGTCGCAAAAATGTTTTCGACAAGTTCAAGGTGTTGACTACGATGAGATTTTCTCACTCGTATCGATGCTTCAAAGTCTGTCCGAATCATGTTAGCAGTTACCGCATTTTATGAAATCTGGCAAATGGATGTCAAAAATGCATTCCTTAATTGATTTCTTAAAGAAGAGTTGTATATGATGCAACCATAAGGTTTTGTCGATCCTAAAGGTGCTAACAAAGTGGGCAAGCTCCAGCGATCCATCTATGGACTGGTGCAAGCATTTCGGAGTTGGAATGTTGATACATCTTCAATGTATCTATAATTTTTGATTACTCCATGCTATATTATTTACTGCTTTGGACATTATTGGGCTTTATTATCCAGTTTTATATTATTTTTGGGACTAACCTATTAACCGGAGGCCCAGCCCAGAATTGTTGTTTTTTTGCCTATTTTAGGGTTTCGAAGAAAAGGAATATCAAACTAAGTCCAAACGGAATGAAACTTTCGGGAACGTGATTTTCTCACCGAACATGATCCAGGGGACTTGGACCCTACGTCAAGAAACAAAAGAGGAGCCCACGAGGTAGGGGGCGCGCCTACCCACCCCCAGGCGCGCCCTCCACCCTCGTGGGCCCCCTATTGCTCCACCAACGTACTCCTTCCTCCTGTATATACCTACGTACCCCCAAATGATCAGATACGGAGCCAAAACCCTAATTCCACCACCTCAACTTTCTGTATCCATGAGATCCCATCTTGGGGCCTGTTCCGGAGCTCCGCCGGAGGGGGTATCCATCACGGAGGGCTTCTACATCATCACCATAGCCCCTCCGATGAAGTGTGAGTAGTTCACCTCAGACCTACAGGTCCATAGTTATTAGCTAGATGGCTTCTTCTCTCTTTTTGGATCTCAATACAATGTTCTCCCCCTCTCTTGTGGAGATCTATTCCATGTAATCTTTTTTTGCGGTGTGTTTGTTGAGACCGATGAATTGTGGGTTTATGATCAAAATTATCTATGAACCATATTTGAATCTTCTCTGAATTCTTTTATGTATGATTGGTTATCTTTGCAAGTCTCTTCGAATTATCAGTTTGGTTTGGCCTACTAGATTGATCTTCCTTGCAATGGGAGAAGTGCTTAGCTTTGGGTTCAATCTTGTGGTGTCCTTTCCCAGTGACAGTAGGGGCAGCAAGGCATGTATTGTATTGTTGCCATTGAGGATAACAATATGGGGTTTTCTTCATATTGCATGAGTTTATCCCTCTACATCATGTCATCTTGCTTAAGGCGTTACTCTATTTTCATGAACTTAATACTCTAGATGCATGCTGGATAGCGGTCGATGAGTGGAGTAATAGTAGTAGATGCAGGCAGGAGTCGGTCTACTTGTCTCGGACGTGATGCCTATATACATGATCATGCCTAGATATTCTCATAACTATCCTCAATTCTGTTAATTGCTCACAGTAATTCATTCACCTACCGTAGAATACTTATGCTCTTGAGAGAAGCCACTAGTGAAACCTATGCCCCCCGTGTCTATCTTCATCATATTAATCTTCCAATACTTAGTTATTTACTTTGCTTTTATTTTAATTTGCATCTTTATCATAAAAATACCAAAAATATTATCTTATCTTATCTATCAGATCTCACTCTCGTAAGTGGCCATGTAGGGATTGACAACCCCTTATCGCATTGGTTGCGAGGATTTATTTGTTTTGTGCAGGTACGAGGGACTCGCGCGTAGCCTCCTACTAGATTGATACCTTAGTTCTCAATACTAAAGGAAATACTTACGCTACTCTGCTGCATCATCCCTTCCTCTTCGGGGAAAAACCAACGCAGTGCTCAAGAGGTAGCAAGAAGGATTTCTGGCGCCGTTGTCGGGGAGTCTATGCAAAAGTCAATATACCAAGTATCCATCACAATCCCTATCTCCCGCATTACATTATTTGCCATTTGCCTCTCGTTTTCCTCTCCCCCACTTCACCCTTGCCGTTTTATTCGCCCCATCTCTATCTATCCTCCCTCTCTTTCTCTATTTGGCTCTTTTCTGTTTGCTTGTCGTTATGGTGAGTCCTCTATCTTCTCCGTTGTCTCCCGAGAATGAAGTTCTAAATTTTAAGCAAAGGGAGGGAGAAATTTAAAAGACGCTTGGTATAGAATTTTCAGTGCTCAAAATAGATCTACCAGGAAGCAATCTACTTCCGTTGTTCTTCGCAATTTTTATGTAGGTGTTGCTCCTTGGTATAGATATGTCCTTGATACCATTACCGGAGAGAATTTCTTGGGTAGCCACACTTTTGATTCTTATAATGCTATGATAGATTTATTTGGCTCACCACCTCTTTTGGTTAATGGAATTGTATTAACTTTGGAGCATGTAATGCAAAGGCTCAAAATTATTGAAAATAAGGTTGCTACCGTAGAGTCAATTGAAAATTTGGATAAAAAGATCCACAACCGAATCTCTCAATATGGATCTAAAGTAGGAGTCATTTTGAAAAATATTAAAGAGAAGGAACCCATAGTTAATGAGAAAATAAATCATGATTCCACTAGGATTGATAAACTTGAGGATATTATTACTAATTTGGGAACCGCTTTTTCTTCCGTTAAGAATACTCCAAGTCCTCCCACTAAAATTGCCAAGCTTATGTATGTTCCTAGAAATAAGGGTGAATCCTCTAGTAAGGAAACTGCGGATCTCAAATCTATAAGTATTCGTCCCAATCTTTTTGCTATCTTTAAGGAACCACTTGTTACAAATGAATTTTTCGATCTTGTGCCTAAAAGTTTGATAATAAACAAAAATAAAGAAATTCCTAAAAATGGTAGATGCCTCATTGAGGAATTGCCTACCAAATATGGCAATGTGTAGATCTATCCTTGCCTTTTATGCCTAGCTAGGGGCGTTAAACGATAGCGCTTGTTGGGAGGCAACCCAATTTTATTTTTATTCCTTGATTTTTGCTCCTGTTTAGTAATAAATAATTTATCTAGCCTCTGTTTAGGTTGTGTTTTTTGTGTTTAATTAGTGTTTGTGCAAAGTAGAACCGTTGGGAAGACTTGGGGAAAGTTTTGATATCTTGCTGTAAAAAACAGAAACTTTAGTGCTCACGAGAACTGCTGCCATTTTTATTTGGAAAGTGATATTTAGTTAATTATTTTTGCATATGATTAATAGATAAATTCCTCACGTCCAGCAATTTATTTTGGAATTTTGGGGGTTCCAGATCTTGCGCTAGCTACAGATTACTACAGACTGTTCTGTTTTTGACAAATTCTGTTTTTCGTGTGTTGTTTGCTTATTTTGGTGAATCTATGGCTAGTAAAATAGTTTATAAACCATATAGAAGTTGGAATACAGTAAGTTTAACACCAATATAAATAAATAATGAGTTCATTACAGTACCTTGAAGTGGTCTTTTGTTTTCTTTCGCTAACGGAGCTCACGAGATTTTCTACTTTAAGTTTTGTGTTGTGAAGTTTTCAAGTTTTGGGTAAAGATTTGATGGATTATGGAACAAGGAGTGGCAAGAGCCTAAGCTTTGGGATGCCCATGGCACCCCCAATATAATCTAAGGACACCTAAAATCCAAAGCTTGGGGATGCCCCGGAAGGCATCCCCTCTTTTCGTCTACTTCTATCGGTAACTTTACTTGGAGCTATATTTTTATTCACCACATGATATGTGTTTTGCTTGGAGCGTCTTGTATGATTTGAGTCTTTGCTTTTTGGTTTACCACAATCATCCTTGCTGTACACACTTTTTGAGATAGCCATAGATGATTTGGAATTTGCTAGAATACTCTATGTGCTTCGCTTATATCATTTGAGTTATATAGTTTTGCTCTAGTACTTCACTTATATCTTTTAGAGCACGGTGGTGGATTTGTTTTATAGAAACTATTGTTCTATCATGCTTCACTTAGATTATTTTGAGAGTCTTAAATAGCATGGTAATTTGCTTAAATAATCCTAATGTGCTTGGTATTCGAGAATAATAATAAAACTTTCTTATGAGTGTGTTGAATACTATGAGGAGTTTGATGCTTGATAATTGTTTTGAGATATGAAGATGGTGATATTAAAGTTGTGCTAGTTGAGTAGTTGTGAATTTGAGAAATACTTGTGTTAAAGTTTGTGATTCCCGTAGCATGCACGTATGGTGAACCGTTATGTGATGAAGTCGGAGCATGATTTATTTATTGATTCTCTTCCTTATGAGGTGCGATCGGGGACGAGCGATGGTCTTTTCCTACCAATCTATCCCCCTAGGAGCATGCGCTTAATACTTTGCTTTGATAACTTGCAGATCTTTGCAATAAGTATATGAGTTCTTTATGACTAATGTTGAGTCCATGGATTATACGCACTCTCACCCTTCCACCATTGCTAGCCTCTCTAATACCGCGCACCTTTCGTCGGTATCATACACCCACCATATACCTTCCTCAAAACAGCCACCATACCTACCTATTATGGCATTTCCATAGCCATTCCGAGATATATTGCCATGCAACTTTCCACCGTTTCGTTTATTATGACACACTCCATCATTGTCATATTGCTTAGCATGATCATGTAGTTGACATCGTATTTGTGGCAAAGCCACCATTCATAATTCTTTCATACATGTCACTCATGAGTCATTGCATATCCCGGTACACCGCCGGAGGCATTCATATAGAGTCATATTTTGTTCTAAGTATCGAGTTGTAATTGTTGAGTTGTAAGAAAATAAAAGTGTGATGATCATCATTATTAGAGCATTGTCCCAAGTGAGGAAATGATGATGGAGACTATGATTCCCCCACAAGTCGGTATGAGACTCCAGATGATGAAAAAAGAAAAAAGAAAAGAGGCCATAAAAAAGAGAAAAGGCCCAAATAAAAAAATGAGAGAAAAAGAGAGAAGGGGCAATGCTACTATCCTTTTACCACACTTGTGCTTCAAAGTAGCACCATGATCTTCATAGTAGAGAGTCTCTCATTTCGTCACTTTCATATACTAGTGAGAATTTCTCATTATAAAACTGGGCTTGTATATTCCAATGATGGGCTTCCTCAAATTGCCCTAGGTCTTCGTCAGCAAGCGAGTTGGATGCACACCCACTTAGTTTCTTTTGTTGAGCTTTCATATACTTATAAATCTAGTGCATCTGTTGCATGGCAATCCCTGCTCACTCACATTGATATCTGTTGATGGGCATCTCCATAGCCCGTTGATACGCCTTGTTGATGTGAGACTATCTTCTCCCTTTTTGTCTTCTCCACAACCACCATTCTATTCCACCTATAGTGTTATATCCATGGCTCACGCTCATGTATTGCATGAAGATTGAAAAAGTTTTGAGAATATCAAAAGTATGAAACAATTGCTTGGCTTGTCATCGGGGTTGTGCATGATTTAAATACTTTGTGTGGTGAAGATAGAGCATAGCCAGACTATATGATTTTGTAGGGATAACTTTCTTTGGCCATGTTATTTTGAGAAGACATGATTGCTTAGTTAGTATGCTTGAAGTATTATTATTTTTATGTCAATATGAACTTTTATCTTGAATCTTTCAGATTTGAATATTCATACCACAATTAAGAAGACTTACATTAAAATTATGCCAAGTAGCACTCCGCATCAAAAATTTTGTTTTTATCATTTACCTGCTCGAGGACGAGCAGGAATTAAGCTTGGGTATGCTTGATACGTCTCCAACGTATCTATAATTTTCGATTGCTCCATGCTATATTATCTACTGTTTTGGACATTATTGGGCTTTATTATCCACTTTTTTATTATTTTTGGGACTAACCTATTAACTGGAGGCCCAGCCAAGAATTGATGTTTTTTGCCAATTTTAGGGTTTCGAAGAAAAGGAATATCAAACGGAGTCCAAACGGAATGAAACTTTCGGGAACGTGATTTTCTCACCGAACATGATCCAGAGGACTTGGACCCTACGTCAAGAAACAAAAGAGGAGGCCACGAGGTAGGGGCATGCCTAGCCCCCCCAGGAGCGCCCTCCACCCTTGTGGGCCACCTGTTGCTCCACCGACGTACTCCTTCCTCCTATATATACCTACGTACCCCCAAACAATCAGATACGGAGCCAAAACCTTAATTCCACCGCCGCAACTTTCTGTATCCATGAGATCCCATCTTGGGGCCTGTTCCGGAGCTCCGCCGGAGGGGGTATCCATCACGGAGGGCTTCTACATCATCACCATAGCCCCTTCGATGAAGTGTGAGTAGTTAACCTCAGACCTACGGGTCCATAGTTATTAGCTAGATGGCTTCTTCTCTCTTTTTGGATCTCAATACAATGTTCTCCCCCTCTCTTGTGGAGATCTATTCGATGTAATCTTCTTTTTGTGGTGTGTTTGTTGAGACCGATGAATTGTGGGTTTATGATCAAGTCTATCTATGAACAATATTTGAATCTTCTCTGAATTCTTTTATGTATGATTGGTTATCTTTGCAAGTCTCTTCGAATTATTAGTTTGGTTTGGCCTACTAGATTGATCTTTCTTGCAATGGGAGAAGTGCTTAGCTTTGGGTTCAATCTTGCGTTGTCCTTTCCCAGTGACAGTAGGGGTAGCAAGGCACGTATTGTATTGTTGCCATCGAGGATAACAAGATGGGGTTTTCTGCATATTGCATGAGCTTATCCCTCTACATCATGTCATCTTGCTTAAGGCGTTACTCTGTTTTCATTAACTTAATACTCTAGATGCATGCTGGATAGCGGTCGATGAGTGGAGTAATAGTAGTAGATGCAGGCAGGAGTCGGTCTACTTGTCTCGGACGTGATGCCTATATACATGATCATGCCTAGATATTCTCATAACTATGCTCAATTCTGTCAATTGCTCAACAGTAATTCATTCACCCACCGTAGAATACTTCTGCTCTTGAGAGAAGCCACTAGTGAAACCTATGGCCCCCGGGTCTATCTTCATCATATTAATCTTCCAATACTTAGTTATTTACTTTGGTTTTATTTTACTTGCATCTTTATCATAAAAATACCAAAAATATTATCTTATCATATCTATCAGATCTCACTCTTGTAAGTGGCCGTGTAGGGATTGACAACCCCTTATCGCGTTGGTTGCGAGGATTTTTTTGTTTTGTGTAGGTACGAGGGACTCGCACGTTGCCTCCTACTGGATTGATACCTTGGTTCTCAAAACTGAGGGAAATACTTACACTACTCTGCTGCATCATCCCTTTCTCTTCAGGGAAAAACCAACGCAGTGCTCAAGAGGTAGCAAATATACGCTTTGATAAGTTGATCAAAGCTTGTAGTTTTATACAGACTTGCGGTGAAACCTGTATTTAAAAGAAAGTGAGTGGGAGCACTACAACCTTTCTGGTAAGTATATCTGAATGACATATTGTTGATCAGAAATGATCTAGAATTTTCTGGAAAGCATGAAGGAGTGTTTGAAAGGAGTTTTTCAAAGAAAGACCTCGGTAAAGCTGCTTACATATTGAGCATCAAGATCTATAGATATAGATCAAGATGCTTGATAAGTTTTTCAATGCGTACATACCTTGACAAAAATTTTGAAGGAGTTCAAAATGGATCAGTCAAAGAAAGAGTTCTTGCCTGTGTTGCAAGGTGTGAAGTTGAGTAAAGACTCAAAACCCGACCACGGCAGAAAAAAGAAAGAGAATGAAAAGTCATTCCCTATGCCTTAGCCATAGGTTCTATAAAGTATGCTATGTTGTGTACCAGACCTATTGTGTACCTCACCAAGAGTTTGGCAAGGGGGTACGATATTGATCCAGGAGTGGATCATTGTACATTGGTTAAAATTATCCTTAGTGGAATAAGGAAATGTTTCTCGATTATGGAGGTGACAAAGAGTTCGTCATAAAGAGTTACGTCGATGCAAGCTTTGAAACCGATCTGGATGACTCTAAGTCTCGATCTAGATACATATTGAAAGTGGGAGCGATTAGCTAGAGTAGCTCCATGCAAAGCATTGTAGACATAGAAAATTTGCAAAATACATTCGGCTCTGAATGTGGCAGACCCACTGACTAAACTTCTCTCACAAGCAAAACATGATCACTCTTTGGGTGTTAATCACATAGCGATGTGAACTAGATTAATGACTCTAGTAAACCCTTTGGGTATTAGCCACATGGAGATGTGAACTAATCACATAAAGATGTGAACTATTGGTGTTAAATCACATGGCGATGTGAACTAGGTTATTGACTCTAGTGCAAGTGGGAGACTAAAGGAAATATGCCCTAGAGGCAATAATAAAGTTGTTATTTATATTTCCTTATATCATGATAAATGTTTATTATTCATGCTAGAATTGTATTAACCGGAAACTTAGTGCATGTGTGAATACATAGACAAAACAGAGTGTCCCTAGTATGCCTCTACTTGACTAGCCGTTAATCAAAGATGGTTAAGTTTCCTGACCATAGACATGTGTCGTCAGTTGATGAACGGGATCACATTATTAGAGAATGATGTGATGGACAAGACCCATCCGTTAGCTTAGCATAAATGATCGTTTAGTTTTATTGCTATTGCTTTCATCATGACCTATACATGTTCCTCTGACTATGAGAATATGCAACTCCCAAATACTGGAGGAACACCTTGTGTGCTATGAAACATCACAACGTAACTAGGTGATTATAAAGAGGCTCTACAGGTGTCTCCAATGGTGTTTGTTGAGTTGGCATAGATCGAGATTAGGATTTGTCACTCCATCTATCGGAGAGGTATCTATGGGCCCTCTCGGTAATGCACATCAATATAAGTCTTGCAAGCAATGTAGCTAATGAGTTAGTTACGAGATGTAGCAATACGGAACGAGTAAAGAGACTTGCCGGTAACGAGATTGAACTAGGTATTTGAGATACCGACGATCGAATCTCGGGAAAGTAACATACTGATGACAAAGGGAACAACATATATCGTTATGCGGTTTGACCGATAAAGATCTTCGTAGAATATGTGGGAGCCAATATGAACATCCAGGTTCCGCTATTGGTTATTGACTGGAGACGTGTCTTGGTCATGTCTACATAGTTCTCGAACCCGTAGGGTCCGCACGCTTAACATTTGGTGACGATCGGTATTATGAGTTTATGTGTTTTGATGAACTGAAGGTTGTTTGGAGTCTCGGATGTGATCACGGGCATGACGAGGAGTCTCGAAATGGTCGAGACATAAAGATTGATATATTGGAAGCCTATGTTTGCACATCGGAAAGGTTCCGAGTGAGTTCGGGCATATACCGGAGTACCGGGGGGTTACCGGAACCCCCCGGGGAGTATATGGGCCCTAATGGGCTTTAGTGGAGAGAGAGAGAGAGGCAGCGAGGGTAGGCCGTGCGCCCCCTCCCCCTCTGGTCCGAATTGGACTAGGAAGGGGGGTGGCGCCCCCCCTTTCCTTCCTCCCTCTCTCCCCCTTCCTTCTCTCCTAGTCCAACTAGGGAAGGGGAGAATCCTACTCCCGGAGGGAGTAGGACTCCTCTAGGGGGTTCCATAGAGGGCCGGCCCTCCCCCCTCCTCCACTCCTTTACATACGGGGGAGGGGGGCACCCCATAGACACACAAGTTGATCAATGATCTTTTAGCCGTGTGCGGTGCCCCCCTCCACCATAATCCACCTCGATCATATCATGGCGGTGCTTAGGCGAAGCCCTGTTCTGGTAGCATCATCATCACCGTCATCACGCCATCGTGTTGACTAAGCTCTCCCTCGACACGTTGTTAGATCGTGAGTTCGTGGGACGTCACCGAGCCGAACATGTGTAGACCGCGGAGGTGCCGGAACTTCGGTGCTAGGATCGGTCGATCGTGAAGACATACGACTACATCAACCGCGTTGTCATAACGCTTCCGCTTACGGTCTACAAGGGTACGTAGACAATACTCTTCCATCTCATTGCTATGGATCACCATGATCTTGCGTGTGCGTAGGATTTTTTTGAAATTACTGCGTTCCCCAACACGA
The DNA here is from genome assembly GCF_018294505.1 of Triticum aestivum. Lineage (NCBI taxonomy): Eukaryota > Viridiplantae > Streptophyta > Magnoliopsida > Poales > Poaceae > Triticum > Triticum aestivum. The sequence continues at coordinate 683,148,306 of NC_057800.1, read as the reverse complement.
GGCTCCCCGAGCACAAAGGCCACACTCTCTTCTAGGTCGGATCACACGAGGGCCCCAGAGTATATCTCTCCAGATCAGAGGGGCAAATCTCATCTTGCTCGACTACGCCTCCCGGCATGGATCTAGACAAGCCCAAAACTAACATTTATAACTACTCTGTCATGGTGTAGCGTTTGATCGATCCTAAGCAAACTGGTTACCATCCGAAGTCTGTGTTGCGAGCTCAGCTCTTAGGACACAAAATGCATGTCATACTAGAGAATCACATATGACCCATCGCTACTTCTCATGGTTGGGTGACCTGATATCCATCCGAGCTCGGCTCCTAGTCTCCCGTTACCCGACCTCAGACCCGATCTGGTCCATACAATGCGGTTAGCAACCAATGCTCCATGGTTAGTGAGATCAAGCCACCTACCATATTACATGCTGGTCTAGTCCGATGTGAGCTCACACATCACTTTTCGACCTGTGACTATTTAGAACATACCATACAATTTAAGATCTCACAAACAAGTACGTACTTGCGATGCATCATTGATATCGTCCAAGGACTATATATTACTTCATAAAAACATCGGAAATATCATTATACATATGATTGCCTCTAGGGCATACTCACTCTATTCCATAATGTAGTGCATATAGATTTTTGAGAAGTCAAACCTCACAAAGTTTGACCAAGTTTGTAGAGAAAAATATTTACAACTAGAATGCAAAATATGTATCATTAGATTTGTCATAAAATGTAGTTTCATATTTGTATATATTTAGTATTGTACATACAAATTGTTTTCTCTATAAACTTGGTCAATGTCGGTGTCAAAACCGGCGGATCTCGGGTAGGGGGTCCCGAACTGTGCCTCTAGGATCGATGGTAACAGGAGACAGGGGACACAATGTTTACCCAGGTTCGGGCCCTCTCTATGGAGGTAATACCCTACGTCCTGCTTGATTGATATTGATGAATATGGGTGTTGCAAGAGTTGATCTACCATGAGATCGTGATGGCTAAACCCTAGAAGCCTAGCCTATATGACTATGGTAATGAATGTATCCTTTCCGAACTAACCCCTCCGCTTTATATAGGCACGGGGGAGGGGGATCCAGGGTTTACATAGAGTCGGTTGCATAAGAAGGAATCTTCATAGTCGGTCGCCAAGCTTGCCTTCCACGCCAAGGAGTGTCCAATCTGGACACAGGTACAGTCTTCGGCCTTCATATCTTCACAGCCCATCAGTCCGGACCATGGATAATAGGCCGGACACCCGAGGACCCCTTAGTCCAGGACTCCCTTAGTCAAAGTTTGTATAATTTGAATTTTCAAAAAGAAAAATATGCACTACATTATGGGACGAAGGGAGACGGGCTTAGCCCGCCGGCATCATTCGGCGATGGCGAGGTGAAGCAAAAGGACGGGACATGTTGCGGGCGGCAGTGGCTAGGGCTTTGCTCGAGCAGCCATCGGGAGTGACACGGGGCGACAATGGACGAATTATGTATGACACATCACTATAGTGCAAAGTAGTAGTTAGGGCATCTCCAACACTGACCCCCCCCCCCCAACCGGACACCGTATTCGTCCGTGGACTGATGGAGACTAGACCGCGGACAGTGATGCGGGAGCCTACCATCCAATCTTGTCCCCTGAACTTCCGCTTCTGTTTTTTATGTCTGCGAGCTCAAAATAATTATAGAAAATAGAACAATTCATTCATAAATAACATGCAAATATCTCTAGTACAAATACAGTTCAAATGCAAATATTACATCTGAAATAACCGGATGTTCAACAAGTTTTTCAAAATCATCGATTCCAAATTCAGTGATAGTAGTCAGAACCGGCACAAGTCTTCCCATACATACAGCCTCTTGAGTTTCATTCAACAATGTATGTGCATGAATGGCCTGCCTTCCGTCATGCAGTACATCTCGGCAGCACATTTAGTCTAAGCAACATGCGGAGCAACAATGAGTGAATGAATAAATTAACCAACATGTAGAGCAATAGGGAGCAAACTTACGATCTCCATGGTTGATGATGGCCATAGTGTCTCCACTCATGCAACCGCACCGCAAAACTTCATGACAGAGTTGCAGATGGTGTACCATCGATGCGATATCGATTGCACATTGCGTTGATAGATGATGTGCATGTCATAGGGCGCAAAGTTCTTTCGCGCATGAAACGAGCCATGCACACACTGCCAAAAGATCGAGTCCCTTGAGTTCATGCCTACAAAGTCTGCAGATACAGCCAACCACGCCACACAAACAACTCATCCTCCTTCACCAGTCCCTCGCTATCGTGCTTACTCTAGAAAACAATGAAAAGTTCCACAATAAAAGCTAAATGAAATTTGACCGAACACCATTCGGGCGTGGTGTCCGTCATGGACATTGTTGGCAGGGGCGGAGGGTACCTGACTGCTAAGGGATCTAGGGTGGAAGGTGACAACGTTGGTGGGGCTTGTGGACGTCCTACTTGCCTGGGTGGCGGTGACTATGGATGAGGAGGTGCGGCTGCAAAGCAAGGGGGGAGCAAGAGCGGAGTGAAGAAAAGTGGACGAGAGAGAGAGAGAGAGAGAGAGAGAGAGATTTGAGTAGACTAGGGGTATCAGAGTCCTACATGGAGGCGATTCGTACTCCCTCAAAGCACCCACCCCTCCCTAGTTTGTTTTTTGTTTGCGTGAAAATGAACGCCGGAGTCCGCCATGGACCGATAGAGTACGTGTTGAATGGCAAAATGGGTCCATACAGCTCGATTTGGATGGATATGGGCGATTTGAAGGTAAGTGTTGGAGATGCTCTCAATTGCGTTCAGTTGCGGACCGCGTATACATATGTTTGGTTGGATGGCGCCCGGATTTTCTGGCCAGTGCTACGCCCATAACGTGATTGTCATACGAGTATTCATTAGTACTCCCCGGAGTAATGCCTAGGTAGCTAGCTTCTCTGCCGTCCCTTTCTACTCCAATCCCAATAGATACATATGCGATTCCTTCTTCTTCTTCCCTTTGAAAAATGATCCAGGAAATTCGTTCCAGAATCACGGAAAAGGGGACACACACCGCCTTCGTCACGACTCATGATCGGTGCTGCACTGCATGGTATTCAGTGGCTCTCCACTCTCCTCCCCAACGGCGCCCCACCCACCAATGCATTCAGTTAATCGTGTACTAGTGATTGATCCGAAAATAAAAGAAAAATGTACGAGCCAGCCAGGAGGGGGAGGTGCTTTTTTTTGCTTAAACGTGAAGAACGAGCCGTAGCATCCGTGCGTGTTACTGTACTCCTCCGGGCTGGCACGCCCGCAGTGCAGCCTGGAGTAGGTAGGTAGGAGGGAGTAGGCGTTGCCGCCGCCACACGACACGCGAACGATCCAACAACGGTGCAATTAACCAACTCGTGCCCAACGGAGCAGTTAATGGCACCGTACCACGCTGTGTCTAGAATCGGAGTAGATGCGGGGCGACGGGCCACACGGTGAGGATGGAGTCAGTCGCGTGAAGCATCTCTCCGTGCCGGTACCGGCATTGTACGTGCAATAAGCCAATAAGTAGGCGCTTCTTAGACCGATGTCCGTTTTGTCCGGATTCTGTCCGTTTGGATAGAGATTTGGGGTCGTGTCCGGACATGTTCTGAGATGCGGTGGCCGTGCGCCAGCGCGTGGCTGCATCCATTTGCCCCATTCTATCCGTGTCTATTTAAAACACCAAAAGCAACGTTTCAAATGCCAAGCCCTAGTTCAAGGGCCACCTCATTTGCTTTGGTGGCGGCATTCGTAGCCTCGATGTCGAGCTGCCTCTGCCTGGCCTTGACGTTGTCGGCCTCGATGTCGAGCTGCCTCCTCCATGTCGAGCTGCCTTTGCCGGGCCGCCTCCTCCATGTCGATCTTCCTCCTCTTGGCCGCATCCTCCATCTCAAGTTTCTTTCTTTGAAGGTCTAGGTATTGCTTCATTTGATCCTCCTTGTTTTGCCGCTTCTTCTCGTCCCTCATATCCTTTTGGGATATCATGCCATGCAAAGTGTCATGCAATGCCATGGATGAGGCATCACGTATGTCATCAACCTTGGAGTTGGTCTTGCCCCTCGGCCTCTTCAACGCCTCGCCATCTCCACCTCCGGCGAACTTGGCCGTCTTCAGTCCTCTCTTCCTTTATAGTTCACGGTATTGGTCCTTGAACTTAGTGCAATTGTTGATAATCGTCCAACAATGCGTTAGAGTGAATGGCTTGTCATTGTGCTGGGCCTTGAATGCCTCTGAGGATTGAAATGCCTACGCCACATGATCAACAACAAGTGAACATGCAAACATATACCCGGCCGAAGTCTCATGGCCGTAATAAGGAAAGGGCTAGGAAGAGGAGAGCATACCATGTCCCCAACGCCGAGACCACTCACGGGCCGTGCTTCAACGCTCTCAAATGCGGCACAATACTCGTTGCACTCTTGTTGGATGAACAACCATCTCTTTTGAATCGAGCCGATGCCACGGTTGCTTGTAATTTGGTAGGGGTCAAACATCTTCCTTTTATAAAATGTTTTGTGGACTCTCGTCCGAAAAATAATGCTCCTTTGTTGCGCGCCGGTCCTCGGATTTTGGCTAATCTACATCCAAGCTTGGCAAATCAACTTGTCCTCATCTTGTGTGTATGAACCCGTGCGAATGCTCTTTCTCTTTTTTTGTGCTTCCGCTCTTTGGATGAGCTCGTCGATGAACAATGGCTCGCCACTAATATCAATGTCATTGCCTTCTTCTTCATCACCATCACTTTCGACATAGATGTCATCGTCTTCATGCCACGAGTCACCATGGTCGTAGTCAGCACGGCCGTCGGCCTCTTCATCGGGCACGTACTGGGCACGGCCATCCTGACTTTGGGTCTCCTCGGGGTCGTAGGCACGGTCATGCCCACCCTCGAAGATTGCGTCCTCCATGTACTGGTTGTAGAAGGGGTCGTCGACCGTTGGGGTTGGCGTGGGAGGGTTTGGGGGAAATGGCGCCAAATGGGCGGGGGAGGGGGGTTGGTTTTTCCCACCGACAAACGGGCCAGGAAAGGAGAAGTGCGCGCGTCCTGCCCGTCTGCGCGCTGTCCGTTTCACCTCAAAAACGGCGCAAACTTGGACCTGGGATGGATCGAAAGCGGACACAAAAAGGACAAAAGTATGTTTGCCCCCGTGCACTGGGCCGTCTCGTTTGTCCTTTTTACCTCAAACGAACGGGGGCGGACAGAATAGAGTCGCGCGGTGGATTGGCCTTACTGCTGAAGCTGCTGATAGGTAATATAGCTCACCCGTGCCGTCCCGCGCGTAGCAAGCCAAGCGTTGCCAGGTGGGCTCCTGGCCCGTCTCTGCACTGCATGATCGATCTAGCTGCATGCCTGCAACTGCAAGCCTCTGCTTGCTGTGCTGTGCTGGCCGTGCATCACATCCGCAGGGCCGTCGTCGTCACTGTCACGCTCACATGATTAGATTTCTCCGAGCTAATATCCGTTCATCCGGCTAACCACTCCACCTAACGGCACACGCACAGTCACGCACGCACACATGACACGACCCCCTTTGACGCTCCTTTTCGCCCGCCTTTCCATCTCCGTCTCCAGCTCACGCGCGCCTGCGTGATTGAGGGAGAGACGACGGCCAGTAAACTAATCAAATCGGAAAATCGAGAATGAGAGCGGATGCGATGCATGATCCCGCATGCACGGCCTCGTGCGTGGCCGATCGTAGCAAGTAGCCGGTAGGAGTAGCATGATAATAGTAGTGCCACCAGCAGGCGATTAAACTAGTCGGGGGGTAACATGGTGGCCACCACGACGTGCCGGAGAAAAGCTAATTGTGAGAAAATGGCATATTGGCATGGACGGGACGAGAAGGAATCGCTCGGGTTTGCGCCGGAGAAGACAAGAAAGAAAGAAGCGAGAGTGGGTACGTAAACGTAGTAGAGAAAGCGGGACGGAGAGACCCCGGGCGGCGTCGGTTGATTCCGTCGCACGCCAACACCTGCCCCCGCCCCGCCCCGCCCCTCTCACCTTTCTTTTCTTTTCTTTTCCGCCACCCCTCTAGAGTCTAGCCAGCCGGCCGGCCTCTACATACTAGACCCTCTCTCTCGCAGTCCCGTGCTGTGTGCGTCGCGCGTTCAACCCAGACTAGACTACCCACTCTTTTCCGGGGCGGCATCGACGACGGGAGGAGTTGTATATTTCCCACTGCCTGGCTCGTCACCTTGACCTCATCGCCGCGCCATCGCCCCAATCGGCCTCCGCCGCCCGCCCCATCCCTTTGTCTTCTCGCCGTCGTCATCATCCCGCTCCATCTCCTCTCCTCGGTGCTGCGGCCTTCCGGGTCCTGCCTGCGACCGTGAGGGCTTGAGAGGGACGGTCCAACGCACGCTGACAGGGACCCGGAGACGAGGAGGGCTAGCAATAGCAAGCACCACCGACCTGGCTGCAAGCTGAGCAAGCAAACCAGGGCCGGCCTCGCTCAATTGGTCGCTGCTCCCTCCAGCTTGCGCCCTGAGCAGCGGCCGTCTTCATTCGCGCCGGTGACTGAGGTGGTCAAGAAGGGAGGTCGAGGGAGGGGTCGCCGGCCGCCTGCCATCCCGGGCCGGAGCACCGCGCCGGCGAGAGACACAAATGGGGGCGGGGACCAGGCCGTCCGCGATAGCTGCGGCGGCTCTGCTCGCCGTCGCCGCCTGCTGCGCGGCGCTCCTCGTCGCGGCCGCGCCGCCGCAAAGCCACCAGCCGCAGCAGCACAAGCACGTCAGGATCTCAGGTACGCCCTCCCATCTCCGCCTTCTTCCATTCCTGTGCCTTAGCCAAATCCCCCCGTCCCTCAGAGCCGACGCCGCGCAACGGATACCGAAATTGGCCCCGCCGAGATTCAGATTTCCCCCGCTCCGCCGCCGCCGCCGCAGAACGCAATGCCGCGGCCAGCTGGCCGCCTGGCTGCCGAATCCGCATCAAAATTGAGCAGGGCTCCCAGCTAGCTAGCTACATCTGTCCCTCCAACCGACGCTTCCATCCAATTCTTGCTCCGCTGTATCTGCATTCCTCCGTCCTCCGGTTCCAACTAGTCATTCGCACCCGGCCTGCTGCAGGAGCAGCCCGCCCATGTTGCCGCTCCCCGGGATCAATAATGCACGCCTCCTGCATTGCCAATGCGCCGGCGACCGATCCAGCCGCCGTGCGACTCGCCGGCCGGCCGGTACCGGACAGGCAGGCACACACAGTAATCAAGGACTGTACCAGCAACCAAGTACCAGCAGTAACAGCCACCAATTCTCGAAGCAATCCATGGTCGGTAGGTGAATTCAGTACCACCGAATTCATTCCCTCTCCGACGCTACACACATCAGTACACCGCATTGCATCAAATCGTTCTCGAGACGCCATGATCATGCCGTGCCCTCATCCACCACGAGTGGGATCTCGGCCCCATTGCCCCCCTTCCGCACCATCCCCCCGGCGGGCCACAGCTCCCGTAATGGCGCTGCCTCGCCGCTTCGGGAATCAAGCGTGCCGGATGCCATTATTAGCATTTCTTGCGAGGAGCACCACCGGCGGGGCTGTACCTAACCCGCACAGCCTGCTCCATCGGACGCAGATTTGGTGGACGCAAAGATCCGGAGACGATGATTTTATAAAAGTAGCGGCTGAATTCAGCGCCGGCCGGTCGTCCACTCACTCCGCTGATGGATGGATATCATGTCACTGATTCCCTTGGCTGTTTTTCTTTTCCTCCCGTTGAAACCTGACGTGCTAACAACCGCCGCATTGGTTATTAAAAATGGGGATAAAATTAGGAGGTTACCATTGTTTTCATCAAAGTTTAAAACTGCCTGATAGGGATTGATCTTTGTAGCATCTGAGCAGATCGCATGGTTGGTGAGCTGCTGATCGCAACGGCTCGGCCATTTCGCACCAACTGCTGCTCATCTGTTCATAACATAAGTGGCGATTTTGTTATGCACAAATTTGAGCACTCCATGCATGATTATCCATCCATCAGTTTCTCCTCAGAATCGAACTGTAGTTCTATAAATACTGAAACTAGTTCTACAGAAGTGTCATCTCTGTACTCCACATTTTGAGACAGTTTGAAGTAAACCGATCATATATGCTCAAAACATAAATGTTGCTTCAGGGAACGCCGGCGACGTGCTGGAGGACGACCCGGTGGGGAAGCTCAAGGTGTTCATCTACGAGATGCCGAGGAAGTACAACCATTACCTGCTCGAGAAGGACAACCGGTGCCTCTACCACATGTTCGCGGCGGAGATCTTCATGCACCAGTTCCTGCTGGCGAGCGCGGTGCGGACCATGAACCCGGAGGAGGCCGACTGGTTCTACACCCCGGTGTACGTGACGTGCGACCTGACGCAGCAGGGCTTCCCGCTGCCGTTCCGGGCTCCCCGGATCATGCGGAGCGCCATCCAGTACATCGCGGCGACATGGCCGTACTGGAACCGGACCGAGGGGGCCGACCACTTCTTCCTCGCTCCCCATGATTTCGGGGCGTGCTTCCACTATCAGGTACACCACTGACATGAATGCTGCCACTTACTACTGGGCTTCAACAGAATTTTTTGTCTGAATGAACAACATACTGAAGAATGAAACACAAATGATTTGTGTTTTTTCATTCAGGAGGAGAGGGCTATCGAGAGGGGGATCCTGCCGCTGCTCCGGCGCGCGACGCTGGTGCAGACGTTCGGGCAGAGGAACCATGTGTGCATGCAGGAGGGGTCCATAACCATTCCTCCCTACGCCAACCCGCAGAAGATGCAGGCTCACCTCATCTCCCCCGGCACCCCCCGGTCCATCTTCGCCTACTTCCGCGGCCTCTTCTACGACATGGGCAACGACCCCGAGGGCGGCTACTACGCCAGGTAATGGATTGCCACTATTGGCGGACATGTAGATCGACATACGATGCAAGTTGAGATGCTAACGGCGGTGTGGATGATGATGGACGATGAAATGCAGGGGCGCGCGGGCGTCGGTGTGGGAGAACTTCAAGGACAACCCTCTGTTCGACATGTCGTCGGAGCACCCGTCGACGTACTACGAGGACATGCAGCGGGCCATCTTCTGCCTGTGCCCTCTGGGGTGGGCGCCGTGGAGCCCGCGGCTGGTGGAGGCGGTGGTGTTCGGGTGCATCCCGGTGATCATCGCCGACGACATCGTCCTCCCCTTCGCGGACGCCATCCCGTGGGAGCAGATCAGCGTGTTCGTGGCGGAGGCGGACGTGCCGCGGCTCGACTCCATCCTGGCGTCGGTGGCGCCCGAGGACGTGCTCCGGAAGCAGCGCCTGCTGGCCAGCCCGGCCATGAAGCAGGCCGTGCTCTTCCACCAGCCGGCCAGGCCCGGCGACGCCTTCGACCAGGTGCTCAACGGGCTCGCCCGCAAGCTGCCGCACCGGGAGGGCGCGTTCCTCAAGCCCGGCCAGAAGGTGCTCGACTGGAACGCCGGCCTCGACAGCGACCTCAAGCCGTGGTAGCGTGTGTAGAAGATCGTCGGAGCGCTTGCGTAGCCTCGTCGTGTACATTTTTGTTCTTCAGAGTTCAGAAGACCTCGCGCCCTGTTCTTTTTTCCGTTCGTTTCGTTTCGTTCTTTCTTTCTTTTTTACCACGGCCACTTTTGAGTGTACGCAGCAGCCAGCAGCAGTGATAGAGATGTGATGAGAAGCAGCGCGGCGTCAACTTTCTTTGTAGTGTGTAGTATGGTTGTGCAAACGAATTCCCTTTTATAGCCGCCGTCTGCTACGCTAACGAACTTGACAGTGCTGACTGAAGTCAAAAAACAGAGAAGAAAGAGAGATGGCAGTTTCCATCTGAGTTGTGACGCACTCGAAGCAGCGAATTCATCAGGGGGGGGGGGGTGATGCAGGTTTCACACAAAGCATCACATTCTCCAACAGACTGTTAACTTAAGCTGTTACTCAAGAACAGATCCTGATACAAGATATCGGGGAGATGTCGGGTGCAACATGTGAGCGTACAAAGCCTGAGACAAACAATCGGAGAGCTGAAAGGCATAAACCAGATTCAGATATCGTTTTGTTTGAATGATTCTTCGATAAACAAGAATCTGAATTGAGTCTGAAGCGACAAGAAGATACTGCAGTGAAGTGAAAGGCTTTGTTGTTGTACGGGTTTGCATGCATACCTACCTGAACTATGGGGCCAAAACCTTTGCAAACTACTCCCTCTGTTCCAAATTACTCGTTGTAGAAATGTATATATCTAGAACTAAAATACATCTAGATACATCCATAATATCTAGAACTAAAATTACATCTAGATACATCCATTGTCGCATAATTCAGAACGGAAGGAGTACAAACACACCTTCAAGCCAATCCAAGCAGAAATTCCACTGCACGGGCGTAAGGTCTGAAAAACTAGAAACTACAAATAATTCCATACGCAGGAGCAACACCTTAGATTTGCCCTAATTTATCAAGGGCTCACACCAAACATCAGATCTGTAATAACATTTGAAACATTGAATTGGGGGGGCTTTCTCATTCTCACAAGGAGAAAACACCCTCTAAAAATTAGGGTATGCTGCTCAGTGTGGCGTGCACACGGTATTCTTTAGTAAAAGGCGAAAGAATAGTTCGCTTTGTGCTCACCACGCAGCTGCGTGCCTCTCCCCACTCGCACCCCGCCCTCCTATACAGGCGAGCGCTCTGCCCCCTCCCGCTCAGCCAGGCGAGGTGGGACTAAAAACGCCGGCTGCTTTCTCCTACACTGACTGCTTCTCCGAAAGAATGCTCAACCCGCCCGCAGGCTGCTGTTCCCAAAGGCCGGCCCAGAAGGTGCCCGACTGCAACGCCGGCCTCGATAGCGACCTCAGGCCGGCCGGTCGCGTATAAATTGTGTTCAAAATGTATAGTTGCGCATAAAAAAAATTCCAGACCTGCACATGCTCGTTTGTTCTCCTCCGGCCACTTTTCAGCCAGAACACCGTGCACATCATCAGTATGCTCGTTTGGGCTGTCGGTAGGGGTGGGTGATAACCTGATCCGTGAGCGAGTTGCTTCATCAGATCAAGTCACCGTGCCCCTCTGCTTTGGGATTTTGACCAACAGAAGCAATCACAAGTCAGAGGGAGAGGTGTGGACTCTTTTTTTACGGCTAGCATCGTCGCCGTGTGGCGTGGTCGGTCGGTCGGTCGCCAAAGGGGCAACTGGCCCTTGGGATGGGGTCAAAGCTTCAGGCTCGCGCCCTAAAACATCATGACCGGACGCGTACTTAGTACTTTAACTCTGACAGATCAGCGCGTGTTTGCGGCCCGTCGGGCGGAGCGAAAATGGACGGTCCAGACGGAGGCCAGTGGCAAAAATTGTTTTCTCAGCTGTGATGAACCCCGAATGTCATGGGTTGGTTGATGCTGATTTCTGAACACCAATATCAATATTTGTTGTGCAGAGTAGTGGTACGGGAAGGAACCGCGAACGCATCAGAATTCAGAAACGCCCCGACCCGATTATTCTCGCCGGTAGGTGTGCCCGTGAGGGATCCCGATGCAAGCAAATTTGACAATTTTAACCTGTGAATGAAATCATTTTACAAAATGAGCTGCTTTTAAAAAAAATCACTCAGCTGATCTTTTTGATCGACGTCCGATACGAAGGCGCCACGCTACACTGTGCAGCGCCTGACTAACAGACGCTGCACGCCTAGCCAGCTCGCACCTGGGTGATTCGAAAATTACTGAGTCAGTGTGCAGCGTCTGAGAGCTATACAATGTGGCGCCTAGCGTCTAGGCGTTGCATTACTGGTTGCTTCATTTTGTAGTGGTAAATAATGCAACCACTAATGCAATGTCTAAAGGCTAGGCGATGCATATTGACTTAGTAATTTTTAGGCAGTCTGGAGTGCGACGCTGGGCAGATGTGTAGCACATGCCAGTCAGGCGTTGCACAGTGTAGTGTGATGCCTTCATGTCGAGCGTAACTCAAAAAGGTCAACTGAGTAAAAGAATTAAGAACAGTTCATTAGTTCATTTTATGAAATGATTTTATCCACAAGTTAAAATTGTTAAATTTGCCCCCGATGGATGAGAGGGACTCGAGTCTGCACGTAAAAGTAGCGTGGCTGCGGTAGGCAATAGCCGCCACCCTGCGTCTGCGTGTGCGTGGCGTCGCCTGTGTGTAATCCGGCGGCTAGGTGCGACGCACCTGACTGACGGGGCAAACAAAGCTGCCGCAGCTGCTTCGTGGACTTTTCCTGCGTCCAAGGGCCGGCTGCCACCAGGGACGGGACGACCGCACGCATGTCTCAATACGACGAGTACCAGGGACCTGCCTGAACTTAGGAACGTCGTGTCAAATTTAGGAATGATGGATGGCATTTTTTGGGCCCGGATAAGGCTAATTTTGGGGTCAGCCTTAACATCGCCAACAACCCCATCATAAACGCCACCAACCCACCATTTGTGTTCCATTGACAGCCTGCTTTTTTCGCTCCATGTAGTAAGGCTACAACTAGCATTTTAGCACTGATTTTGCTTTTATGATTTTGAGGATGATTTAGCCGTACTAGATGACCCGTTGCGCCCATGGCGCAAAAAGCCAGTTAGAACCGTGCATTATGTGACTATTGCAGGGCACCTTAAGGAAGAGAGAAATATAGGCTTATCTATCTTCGCTGATACTTATAGTAGTTCAAATAGACGATCTATAATATCTATACTAAGAGGTAATCCATAAGGAAAGACAAACCAATGTGGAAATAGCATAGGAGCATTATAAACATGAAGTCCTGTACACAAGCTGTATATAGGTGACACTGAAGGTTTATGATGGTGTCCTCATATGGAGTGAATGGTTAGAGGCGGAGGCGCTTTGCGTTGCGCCTAAAGGTGAAGGCATACATCGTTCCTTCATCTATGTTTGCTATGTGAAGAACTCCGTCAAGTTTGTTGTTAAGATAGTCCTGTCAGCAGCTCCTTCCATAAGCCACGCGACGATATTTATCATAACCTATATAGTTGAGCAAGAAACAATAAAAGTTCAATAAAGAGGAGCGAAATCACTGAATAGGTATATCCTGTTATGCAAGAAAGATTTGCATGAGGCCAGGCAAGATAATATCAAACCTACGTTGGATCTGTAGTGGACTTAAACACCATGTAAATGGATACTTAGATAGTATCTTTATACATAATGGTTTACACTTGAGTCATGGTAGCATGATAGCCCAAAAGGACTAACGATGTACAAAGAAAGGTACGAAGGCAGGTCATGCAACTCATTTACATTGATCTTATACATGGCGTGTGTATAGGGTCACACTGTTTCCCCATATACAATGGTCACTCAGCTCATCTTTCATCTATGTAGTTCTCACCACGAAATTCATAGTGTTTATTATGTTTCCAAAGCGACACAAGTTACATAAAGGAAGCCAGGTTTTTCCCATGGACAATGTATTCCCCATCAGCTAAATGGACCCTTTTCCATCGATGGTCCGGTTCTGAACAAAGAGAGTCAGGAATAGGAAACTAAGGTATATGAACAATTGCAAACAACTTTTCTTTTCCGGCTATGTATTTACCTGCGGCGTTGTTGCTGAGGCAAACATTGCTGTGTGAAGCTCTGTGTTCAAGTTTTTGCCTCAGAGCTGGCTTTTGTAATAAAACAATGAAGCAGTAAGGTAGGAAGTAAGCAGCGTGAACATCTGTAACTGTTGGATGTCTAACATTTTGAAGTAGATTGGTGGAACAGAAGTCGGACCTGGATTGATAAGCATGCATTTGGAACAGTCACAGGCAGGCTTCGACGCTGCTTGAGCGATCTGTGGTTCTTATGCATAGCGCATGGACTGCACGGGGTTGGCTAAGAATGGCTTAGGGGAAAGCATAAATAACCTGTACGACACATGCTTACCGCCAATATCTTCGACAGGTATGTCGCTAGCATCTAACTCTTCTTCCTTGATAGTTACTTTCTGCCCGCAAGCAGCAGACCTGTTAGGATTGCTAATTTTTGGGTGTTCTTGATGTTATGGTTAAACGGAGAGTATGAATATATCTAGCAATTTGCTTGGCATAAAATAATCATACAGGATAGAATGAGCTGATAAGAAATCTGCAGAAAGGATTGATGTATAACCTTTCCTCTTGAGTTTAGTTTCATAGTTCAGACTATAATATATTGTTTTGGGTGTATGTATAATCAGTCTGATTGGGTATCTTAGCGGCATAATAAAAAATTAAACTACCTTTTATTTATTACATAGTATAGCATGTACACCATGCAAAGGTTTCAGACACATATATCTGCTGACCAGGCATCTCTCTACTGCTGATAGGAAGACCAATGGCTAGTCATGAATTTCCTAGATCCATACTTCTGTTTAATTGCAACACAGCATAACAAGCTATCGGGTCTGAAACCTAATCCGTGAATTAGCAGGGCAAAGGGTGGGAACGTCAACAACGCATGGGGAATGTAATCAGTGCCGGCAAATAAATCATCACATAGAGTTATTTATCCATGCATCATCTAAACTCAAAGAACATTTATTTGCACCAACAATATTCCACTACTCGGTTCAGTTATTAGGTCATGGGCTCATGCCTTCGCGCGCGCGCGTGTGTGTATAGACACACACACACACATGAAGTTGCATGAGTTCTGTAATCGTGTGGAGAAAATAGAAAAGAAATAAAGAGAAGAACAAGACATGGCACGTGCCTTTGGCCAAAAGTTTTTGTGTGTCATGTTCGTCGACTTGATGTGAATTGTGATCGATCGTGGGCGATTTCCAACAGCAGAATAATTACTTGACGACCACTTTCTGCAAAGCAGCATCCTGTCTTTTTATTTTGACCAATCGTACTGCTACTCCATGCATATATGGAATTTGAATGTGCTGGTGGATATGAAGATGTGTATGACTAAAGAGTAAGCTCACCAGGTTATGTGGCATGAGTGCGGTCAGATGAGATGAGGAATGACCTGCAGGAAAAAAAATGGATGCCAAACAATTTCAGTTCATTGGAGATAAATTTCAGGGAAATATGAAATAACTGAGTACAAAACAAAGCACAAAATCTTCCCCTCAGCTTGCTTGGATTTTTGTCGAACACATAGCAGGCATAGATAAAGCAGATTCCACACAAATAAATATGAGAATTATGGGGATCAAATCGAGAGAGAGGGGGGAGGGCTGCTGCAGCCGGTAGCGTGCTCCTGTCGAGAGCTATGGTGGAGGTAGAGAAGGAGCACAATAGCGGCGCAGGGTCGTAACAGGAAAAGCAACGGGGGTGGAGAAGTGCGGGGGCTGGTGGCTCTCACCTAGACTTGTCGAGGAGGAAGAGCCTGGGCGCAGCAGTGCCATGAGCAGCAAGCAACATGTGCCCCTCCTCCTGTCACCCTGCCGGCCACCACGCGAGACTCAAAGGGACGGCGGTGGATGCAGAGTCAGCGATGCCGCGTCGCCCCGCCGGCTACCGTGGCCACAGGATGCCGTGCGCCCTCGTTCGGCTTCCCCTGCTACTTCAGTGACGTGGGTCGCCCCGCCGGCTACCGCGGCCACGAGATGCCGCGCCCCCTCCTTCGGCTTCCCCTGCTACTTCAGCGACGTGGGCGCAGCCTTGCCGGCGGAGCGCGGTCCGCACATATGCAAGCTCCGCTTCACCGCCACGGAATCTTCTCCGCCATCGCGAGCTCCTGCTGCCGCGGCCCCTCCTCCTTCACGGCTCCCCTTTGTAACACCCTCTCCCCCTAAGTGAGCCCTGCTGCTCCTCTGCATGCCCTTTGCCATAGCCTCTTCACCGTGAGCGTGGGAACCTGGACCTTGGCGGTAACAAATCAGCGCATAATGCTGGCACTGGAAGAACGAAATCGATTTGTTGGAAGGGGAGGCAAATCCTTACCCCCTAACCGAACACAGCAGCGGCAGCGACAGCGAGGAAAGCCATTGCTATATGGCAAGCAGGCAGTGAGGAAGACAATGACGGGCGACGGCGGCGGCTGACGATGGCCTGTGAAGACGTACGAAGAGGCGAGGATTGGGCGAAGCGAGTCTTGATGGGGAAGGAGAGAGAGGCACGCGCGTCCCTGCCAGGAACAGTGGTTGCAGGCGCTGTAACTCCTAAGCAAACCCAACAGGATACAGCCACCCCACTGACATATATAGACCAGCGTGGATAGGGGCCATTTGCAGCGGAACAGGGCCACGCGCGTCCAAGTACCAACTCTGACCCAGCGAGGCAAGTCTTTATCCAGCGGCTAAAACAGAGGAGCTCAGTGCGCCTCACCTCACCTCGCACAGCACTTACCCAATAGACAGACGGGTGGGACCAACGGTCTTGAAGAGGAAGAGACCCAGCTGGGTAGACAGAAGCAGGGTGCGAGTAGACCAGTGCCAATCCACCGCCCCGCCTGACAGCCCCACATCGCCCACAATCGGCCTGGTCTGGCTTTTCCACCCGGACACAGACATGCACACACGGTGTGACTGCCACATGGACCCACGCATAACGCTGGCCCATTTGTCATCAGCTTAGCCTGGTCATGCGGTGTACAGAAGAACGAGTGCACGGATGTTTACCACGAGGATGAAAAGTACGCTGACAACGGCTAGAGAGGCGGATCGAGACGTACCGGATCAATTTCAACCGGTGATGGCGCTAGAAGGGCGGGTTGCATAGAGTGATTTATATGTTCAATTATTCGTAGCTCTACATGTATACTATTGGTCGGTCTAAATCACGATCCGCCCTAATTCATTTGTTCGTGACACCTTTCGATGTTGAAAGAGAGACAACTTCAACTCGACATCATCTTCCACTAGAAAGAGGAGGATCCGCTTATCTGGAGCACAAACACATGGTACGACCTAGGCCCTAGGGAGAGATCCACGATTCTTGTCATAAAAAAAAGGTGAAAGCAGTGGCGTCGTATGCAATTGAAATAGAACGAAATTCACAATGCTGGATATTTCTGGGATGTCTAAACTACTTTTTCAACCAAGTCATTTCTCTGTGCTACCTATCATTGTCGATAAGAAGCCAACACCTATTTAACGTCGTTTTCAAGGAGAAAGTGGACAAAATCAACTACGACTCTCGCATGCTTCACGAGACACGACGCTATTCGTTAACCAGTCGATGTTTTTGTTCTCTTTTTATGAACAAATTTACAATCGCTAGTCTTATCCTTTTCT
>NC_057800.1:683119923-683130853 GCF_018294505.1 Triticum aestivum | reverse complement strand
AGTTTTATCTCAAAGTTCAAAACAAAAGGTTACAATTCATCCAAGCCATTTATTCGTGCCCCCCATCGTTGTCGACGGTGAGCCGCCCACAACCCATCGTCATTCTCAAAGAGAAAGTGGCCAATTATATCCCCCGCCTCCAAGTACAACCTATCGCCATTTTTTGGAATGAAGGGGCAACAAGGTGGTCGATTTGATTCCCTGTCTCATGAAAAAAAATGCACTGTTCATTGGCTACTTGATCTTGTTGCTCTTTGCTACTGGATTGGACCAGTACACATTGCTCTCCTCACAAGTGGTAGCTTAATTATGTTTTCTTAATTGGTTCAAACCAAGGAGCGGTGTGTGTGTGTGAGAGAGAGGGGCAAAAGGGCAATATACCACTGCAGGGCATCTCCACGACCGGATCATGGAGATACGAGGACCAGGGACCTACCTGAGTTTAGGAACACCGTGTTAATTAAGTTGTGATAACAATAGTATTACTATGTCACCCGCTTATCTTTTGATGATGACATTTTTAGGGTCCGGATAAGGGTAATATTGGGGTCGGGCTTAACATCGTCAACAACCCCGTCATAAACGCCACCAACCCATCATTGTGCTCCATTGACAACCTGCTTTTCTCTCTCCTTGTATGTAGGGCTGCATATACTTTTAGCCTCTTTTGCATTTTCACACCAATTTCGTATGATTTTGCACAAGTATTTCAGAGGTCTAAACCGCAATCCATCACCCTGATTTATTTGTCCGTGGCCTATCGTCGTCGAAAGAGAGACGATTTCAACTCGACATCTTTTCAACGAGAAAAGAGGTGGACCTACTCAATTGGCCCACATAACATGGCGTTTGCTACCGAAATCCATGCACAAAATGTTTGCTACCGAAAACACAACAAAGCCAATGTGTCGTATGCGGGCGAAACAGAAAGAAATTCACAACATTGGATATTTCTTGAAGATCTAAACTACTTTTGAACCAAGTCGCTCCTCCGTGCTACCGATCATACTCTAGGCAACTCCAACCTAACGTCGTCGTTGTCAAGAAGAAAGTGGACAAATTCAACTACATCTCCCGCATGTTTTGCGGGACACGACACTATTCATTAGCCTTTTTTCCTTTTTACGGACAAATTTACCATCTTTGGTTTATCTTGAAGGTAAAAATTGACTATGATTCACCCAGAGCCATTTCTTCGTGGCATCCCTCGTTGTCGATGGGGAGCCAACCACAACACATCGTCGCTCTCAAGGGGAAAGCAGCTAATTCGATCCCCTGCCTCCAACTGCAGCCTATCGCCATTTTCTAGAACGAAGGCGCAAGAAAGTGATGGACTTGATTCGATTCCCTTCGCATGAAGAAAAACCACGTCAATGTTCATTAGCCAGCAGATCTTCGTTGCTCTTCGAGTACACGTTGCTTGCTAGCTTGGCCTCACAAGTGGTGGTGCCAAGGAGAGGCAAAGCGGCAATATGCCACTGCAAGGCATCTCCGCGACCGGATCATGGCATGGCACGTTCACATGCCCCCGCGTACACACCCCCACCGGCGCACGGCTGCTCCGCCCCTTCACCAGCCCACGGCACGCCACAAATACCGGAAACCACAAGGGTCTAATCGTAAAACGGCATTGGAAATGGCGCATCTATTTATTGACGGTGACAAGGACCAGCGGCAGGGACAAGGAGGAGGGAGAGAGAGAGAGAGATCCCCGCTCCGCTAAACCTCGCAACAACCCCCGTGGGCGACCAACCAGCCGTCCCCCTCACCATTCACCAACCCCTCCGAGAGTCGGAAGCAGAGCCGCGATCGATGGCCGGCACCGTGCCCAAGCTCGCCGCCCCGAGGCCGGCGGCCGCGGGGCCGCTCCCCTCGCAGCCCCTCCGCTCCGCCGCGCTCGCCTTCGCCCCCTCCGCCCGCCGCTTCCGCGTCTCCCTCGCCGCCCGCGCCAGGAGCCCCGTCATGTGAGAAATTATACACACCATCCGCTCCTCCTTCCCCTCCTCTTCGCGCCCCCGGCTGATAAGATTCGCGATTCCGCGGGGGCCAGCTGCTGCGGCGGCGCCGTGGGAAGGCGACTGACTGGCTGGGGTTGCGTCGCCGGCGAGGCCCGGTCGGATCAGAGCGGCCGGGCCGTGATTTGGGACAATTTTTTTTGTCTTGTTCACGCTTTCATAGTTCGAATCGCGGTGGGTGGGTTGGATCGCAGCGCTGCTGCCACGCCGCCGCGTAGATCGCCTTGCTCGGATCCGCGGTGGCCTCGAGGTCCTTCGAGGGAGGCCTGGGCGCGCGTGCGCGGCCGTCCGATGGGGGATGGACCGCCGGGATCGGATGGTTTCGCGAGCCGTCTCGGTCAACTCGGCCGAGATGGCCCGTGTTGCCGTGCGCGGATTCGTCGCTACGTGGTTGACGGCGATGTATCCTATGCGAGCGCGCCGCCGGGTTGGTTGGTTGGGCTATACGCCAGAGCAGGCCGTCGCTTCTGGATTCTTCCTGCTTGATTGATTGATAGGGATAAGCGTAGCCTCCCGTTTTTCCATCTGTTTCTGGTAATCTTCCTGCTTGATTGATAGGGATAAGCTTGGTATACTACACTAAGTTGCCAACATGCATGGAAAGTTCGCTAACATTTTACAGTGCTCATAAATCATGATCATGAATAGAAAGTTCCTTTTGCCAAAAGAAAACGAAGAACAAAAAGTTCATTTTGTTTGTATCATATATGTATGCGATGCGGCAACCATTTGGATGTGACGTTAATTCTTGCTCTTCATGAAATGGAATTTTCAGTGCGATGGCTTCCGCCAAGGAGGGGAACGGCGCCGTGACGAAGAGGACCACGCTCCATGACCTCTATGAGCAACAGGGTCAGTCCCCGTGGTACGACAACCTCTGCCGGCCTGTCACCGATTTGCTGCCCTACATCGCCAACGGTGTCCGTGGAGTCACCAGCAACCCAACGGTAATCACCATTCACCATTTTATTTTTCTTATATGCTGTATATGGATTGCTCAGGTGTGATGTGTCTGCAATGTTCCCTGCTGACTTGTGTCCCCAACAATATGCAGATTTTCCAGAAAGCCATCTCTTCATCAAACGCGTATGACGGTCAGTTCAAGGAGCTTATATCGGCTGGGAAGGATGCAGAGAGCGCTTACTGGGAACTCGTCATAAAGGACATCCAAGACGCGTGCAAACTGTTTGAGCCCATCTACGACGAGACCGATGGGGCTGATGGTTACGTTTCAGTGGAGGTGTCTCCTAGGCTGGCAAATGACACCCAAGGAACCGTCGAAGCTGCGAAGTGGTTACACAAAGTGGTCAACCGCCCCAATGTGTACATCAAGATCCCAGCTACTGCAGAATGCGTTCCTTCTATCAAGGAAGTCATTGCTAATGGCATCAGCGTCAATGTCACTGTAAGTGCTGAGCTCTGGCTTTGCCATCATTATCTTGTAGTATCTCCTTGGTTGCCAATGTATCATCTGTGTGTTTTTTCCCACTGGACCTCTTATGATATTGTTTAGTGTAAACTTTGCTGTGCTTGTTATATACTTTGATGCTAAACCTATTGATCACAAGTTTATTGATGTCGCTGCAGCTTATCTTCTCCGTTGCAAGATACGAGGCTGTGATTGATGCTTACCTTGACGGGCTTGAGGCTTCTGGTTTGAGTGACTTATCCCGAGTGACCAGTGTAGCATCCTTCTTTGTCAGCCGAGTTGACAGTCTGATCGACAAAATGCTTGAGAAGATTGGAACACCTGAGGCTCTTGCCCTGAGGGGAAAGGTAGAGACAATTGAAGTTTTATGTCACCTAGTAGTAGGGTGTTCTAAATTACTAAGATCCAAGTTTTGAATTAGTAACCACCCTTTTTTCTCTCAGGCTGCTGTAGCACAAGCAAAGATAGCAAACCAGCTTTACCTCAAGAAATTCTCTGGCCCAAGGTGGGAGGCTTTGGTGAAGAAGGGAGCCAAGAAGCAGAGGTTGTTGTGGGCATCCACCAGCGTGAAGAACCCGGCTTACTTGGACACTCTTTACGTCGATCCTCTCATCGGACCTGACACCGTGAGTTTCAACAGCAAGTTCCCTCCGTCTTGTTGTCGGGATCATAATCACCGACTTGTCATTTTTTACATATTCAGAACTTTTAAGCGCATCCTAACTTGCTCTCCACCCTTTGCACATTCAGGTCTCTACGATGCCCGACCAAGCTCTGGACGCGTTCATCGACCACGGCACAGTTGCTAGGACAATCGACGCTAACGTGTCAGAAGCTGAGGGCATATACAGTGCCCTGGAGAAGCTGGGCATCGACTGGGAAGAGGTTGGCAAGCAGCTGGAGCACGAGGGTGTGAGCTCCTTCAAGGGGAGCTTCGACAGTCTGCTCACGAGCTTGGAGGAGAAGGGCAACGCCCTCAAGACCGCTGCCAACCTGTAGGCGCTAAAATTATCGGATAGAATGGTTTGGTACCGGCGCTGGCCATCAAACGATACCCAATAAAAATGCCAGCTTGCTGGCTCTCTCCTTCCATTTGGAAATGAAATGCTACCAGTTTTCTGGTTGAGCTTCTCTGTATTCTAGGTGCACCTGGCTGTCATTGTGTAACTGAGGCTTGTTGCTTGCAACTGCTATTCGTTTTCTGATCAATTGTTTTTGAGCAAGTGAGCCATATTTGTGTATCTTTGGGAAATGCATTTCTCCTTGCTGTTGTTATTCGTACTTTCTACAAGATTATGAGAATTTTGGCAACTTAGCTCAGTAATGTTTTGGAATATGTCAGACCCATGTTCTGTTTTCATTAACCGACACTTTGATCCGACACTTTGATCCAACTAAAGAATAACAGTTAGAGGCCAAACTAATCTTTCTGCCATTTGAAGGACTACGGTAGGAACTACTCCCTCGTCCGAAAAAGCTTGTCTCTAGTTAATGCTAGATACATTGATTTGAAGCTTAGGACAAGCTTTTTCGGATGGAGGGTGTATGTGCGTGCTCAAAATTGTCCTTATACAGCTCACATCGATGAAGATCATATATTTTGGGTGAACTTTTGAAACTTAGAGCGGACCGTGACCGTTTTTTTGCCTGTTTTCTGTCAATTAACTGAGCAATTCTCTTATGCTTAATTGATTGATGTGACAAATCTTTTTGCCTTCGTTTTGGAAGAAGAAAAGTAAGTTGCGCCCACAACTATTACTGTCAAGCGTTGGTCTGTCGAAGTCCTCTACTTGGCTTGAAAGGAGGCGGGAGGTAGACAGAGACTAGAAAGCTTACACAGATTGATAAAGTATTTCTTTTACTTTTAGATGTATATACTCTTAAACACATGACACCTTGGGCACACACTTGATTCGGACAGTGGTGAATGTGAAGTAGGCTATTGTCACGGCAATAATGAGCCAATGTAGTACTCCATCCGTTCTCAAATATAAGTCTTTTTAGAGATTCCAACAAGTGACTACATGCGGAGCAAAATAAATGAATATATACTTTAAAATATATTTACATACATCCATTTGTTGTAGTCCATTAAAAATGTCTAAAAAGACTTATATTTAGGAACGGAGGGAGTATTTGCTGTGCTTCACGCCCTCACGAGGACCCATTAGCTTGAACAATTTTTTTTTAAATACTCCCTCCGGTCGGGAATATAAGTCAGGTACATGATTTTAGGTCGTCAATTTGACTACTGAAACATGTGTAATATGCCAAAAAGAACTCTTGTCTAGAAAATCATTCAACGACGAATCTAAAGATTGTTTTTTTTTTTGGCATACCACATGTTTCACTAGCCAATCGAAAACCTAAGACCCACGCCCGACTTATATTCCCATCTGGAGCGAGTAGTACTATCAAATTCCACCGCTGAAATAGTCATTTCACAATATACAGGAAATATCCAGCACGGCATTTTGGTAGACTGACTTGAGTACACATAAGAAGTTGATCCCGAGAACGAGATAGGTTTTCGACAGCAAAGAACTAGGGTATTATTTACAGACTCTCCAGCATCCCATGCTGTAGATACTTTTTCCCGCTCTTCCCGATGCGACCAGCATGGAAGTATCTCTCAGGGGCTCTCGCAGAACTCCATTTCCTGCAATCCCAACAGATTATGCGAGCTGTCAGGCATGCAGACATAATGCATTTCTTAGTAGGAATATATAAAGTCTGGAGCACGAAATCTCCTACCTTCCCACAAATTGGGCAGGTGTCGCTCCTCTCCATCCACTCATAAATACAACTTAGATGGAAATGGTGGGAGCATTTAGTTATGATCTGTGGATTCTCCGGGGTGTACTCTACACGATGAGTAAGCAGTGAGAAAATGTTCACAGACACCATAACATGGCCTCTGTATTCAGATAAAAACACATGCGAACAAACCTTCCAGACAAGTAGGGCAGACATCTTCGTCGTCTGAAGTGATGACGGCATAACTGCTGTTATATGCTCTTCCAGAAAGACTCTTAGTCGATTCAGAACGACGCACCTTATGTTCACCCTCAGGATCAGTGCTGCTCCTTTTCTTTTGAGCAGCTAAATGCTCGACACCAGAGCTGCTGCCATTTCGTCTAAGACCTGGGGACTCTTCATGCGTGAGGTTAATAGACTTTTCACGCCTTGATACCAGTCCCTCTCTTTGCACTCGGGCATATCTAGGGTCAATGTCATATGGGGGTGGTCTAGAAACAAGGTGAAAAGTTTCAGACAGCGAACTCTCAGTTATATTAGTACTTGGATTAGTGGATGCCAATGGCGCAGCTCCTTGAGCTGGGTTGCTTGGCCTAGAGTCGAGCCTCTGGAATGCTGCAGTATACTACATGGACCAAAGAGGAATACTGGAGTTAGAATAAGCATTCAGTATGAAAATAAATGTACTATAACATGAAAAATCATTGAAAATGAAATGTGCCACACATGCTCTATATTTGTTTGTGATTTCTCTAATTCTCTTTGTAATGAATCTGCCCAGACAATGTGCATACACCATAAAGCATGTAAATGTGGTTGAACACAATCAAAAGATAAATACTTATGCAAGATCAAGAACAGGTCAGTGGTCTCTCTAGTCTCTACCATCTTTTGCCTTCCATAAATGTTGTGTACCGACCATTGTACAGTTCGCCATTGGTGTTATATTTTTGTCCAACAAACATCAGCGGCACCAAATGTGCCATCTAAAATACTCCTCCATATAAGCTAGCATATTATGCTATTTGCCATAAAATAGCATGTACTCAACATAGCAGTGGCAATTTGGATAATTAGATCAGCATGCTACCATAAGAAGATGTATGATAAATTGGAAACCAGAAGATTAAATGTACATGTATAACCATATGTGGTTGCATTTTGCATACTGGAAAATTCATATAGTAAGAGGTAACATTACCCCCCCAAACATGTTGTGAAACAAATGCCTTAGGGATATGCATTGTCTATAGACAGGATTATTTGGATGAACATATTCCTCAAAATCGTCTGTGGAAAGGCAGCAGCAAAATCCTCCCATGATTCACTGGAAATAGCAACGATCAGAAGTATTAACTCAATATGGAAATGTAGACTATGCAGACAAACTTAAGTGTGATCAAGTAAATACAACCATTAACTGTTTGGTACATGAATGAAAATAAAAAAGATTGGAAGGCTGGAGCTCCCATTTCAACCCAAAGCTAGGCGGAGTAATGCAGCACATAAATGCGCATTGTTGAGGAAAGTAGGGAATGGAGAGAACAGTTGGTCATTGATGCCAGCACCCGTAAAGATCAGTGAATCAGCGCAATAAACGTAAACTGAAGGCACGAGTCCTAGATGCCAGCCAAGGGATAAGATTTGCCACCAATAACCAAAATCATTGGCAGGACAGAGTGTGAAATTCATAGACGGGCAATGGTCAAAGAGCACTCTTGTTAGTTGCAAGTGGCTGGTCTGCACATTCATTTACAGGGTAGTAAGCGCAGATCAAGCCTCTGATGTTGTTCAGATGCACATCCACCACAGGTATGGTGAGCAACATACCACATTGGAATGTGTTCCTCTAAAAACCCGGCCTGCGTCGAGGACAAGAAACGTCTCATTGCCAGTTTCATCAATTTGATTCCATGGAAAATACTCTCCACCTAGGACGTTCGTCGCCTGCAATGGAACTACGGCTTCAGACAAATCGAACCAACCGGCTACTAGCAAGGGAGCTGCGGGTAAGGAGGAGGGCGCGTAGCGCGTAGCGCGACGCATCGACGCCATCCTCCTCACGAACTCGCGGCCCATCGGAGGATGAGCTGATCCACATCTCGGCCGGCCGGCCGGCCGGCAGGCGACCGAATCCGCACCGGCACCCGTTGGTTACCCGGATCGCATTCCGCGGCAGGAGAAGACGGAGCGAGGTGGGTACAGGGAGGCACGGGGACGCTCCTGGTCCGAGGACGTGGCAGCGACGGCAAGAAGGCACCGACGGACGGGATGGGGGGTGAGACGGGATGCGTGGAGGAGCTCACCTCTCATGCGCCGGCGACGAGGCAGGCGGCGGCGGGAAGGGGTCGATGCTTCGTCGGGGGCTCGGGCGGCGACGGCGACTGCCCAGGGACGGCCGGATTGGAGAGCGGCGAGGAGAATCTGCGGAGTTTGGGGAGGAGGCGAGGTGGGGAGAAGGAAAGGAGGAGGGTTGGTGCGCGTGTGTTGGACTTCACTCCCCTCGTGTGGGGTGGGCTGTCGTTGCGAGGTCAGTCAGTCCCCAGTCCAAGTTGGTAAATATTCTAGTGAGGTTTTGCCTACTTTTGTTTCCATTTTGTCAAATGCTTCGGTTCCAAGAACCATATAATAAAATTGGAATGCTCTGCAGGAATTGAAAATGCAAGAATCTATAATAAAACTTGTTCCGTGTTGCCATTCATCATCAACCAGTTGCTTGAAAATCGCAATTGCGCCCATCGATTTTTCGTAAAGGAGACGCAACACCCGAGGCGGAGCCGTTGACGACGCGGCGTCACAAGTGGAGGCGAGTCGCATGTTTGACTGTGTGGTTGGGAGGGAGGCTTTTAACTCTGACCATAGCTTGGATTGGAGAAGTCCGAATTAGAGACGGAAGTGACATTGCATCCCCGATGAGGGATCAGACGGGAACTCGTTGGAGGCGAGACAGGAGACGGGTTGGGAGGGAGAAGGAAGAAACCATGGCTCGTATTTTTGTTGGGTAGGAGGAAGAAGATGAACAATTTGAGGGGAAGGGGGTGGTTGGAGGAAGAAGAGGACAATCTGGTCACTCGTTTTTAATCCAACGACTCGCAATGAATTGACTGATGCAAAAGGAAAAATGTAGAGAAGTGTTCCATAGCGGCCTACCAAAAATGCGATTTTTTTTCTATAGGCAGTTCCATAGTCATCACAAACCCTTAATTTATCAAAGTGTTCGTTAAAGACATGTCTGATTCATGATATTTAAAATATATATAAGCATACTGCTTGGAGCTGCATTGGAGGTACATTTTCTCGCAAGAGTTTATACTAGTTCCATGGATCTTCGGCCAATGTCGGAGTGCATTATAAGATTTGCAACGTTAGTTTTGTATGTTTATGATGCCGACTCGACTGTGAATGCATTAGCTTGTGTTGCATAACCAAGCAAATACGGCATGAGCCTATAATTATTTTGCACATCTGAGATAATTACTGAAATTTTTAGACACTAGCTCCCCGTTGTTGTTTGCTGGTTTTTTCTTGGACCTAGCCCAAAGTGGCTAGGTTGTATGTATATTATGTACAATCTTTCTTTTATTTAATTGAATATACAATGGGAGCCTCTCCTGCTGTTTGGGGGTTAAAAATAATAATTGAGCATATATATAGTAATGAGATGTTTGACGCTACAGGAATGAACTACAATTTGTTAGGGCAACTCCAATGCGGACCACCAAAACAGACCTCACCAAATGTTGGGGCAACTCCAATGCCAATCACGGCAACGGACATCACCAAATGTTAGGGCAACTTGGCAGTGATAGGGGTTGAGGCATCCAACCACAACCACCAAATCTTTGCTCTCGGTTTTGGTCTATACCCGAAGTACTCAAAATTTTCAAAGATAAATAGCATAATTCTTATGCCGTTGAAAGATAAATATTACAACAATAATTCTGTTAGGACCGAGAGTATATCGACCAAGGGGGGGTGAATGGGAGATTCAAAAGTTCTTTCAAATGTTTTGAATAGACCACAAACACAACAACGGAAATAAGGTACGAAGGAAAAACAGCTCAATCAAGCATGGTGCTGACGACCATGTTTATCGGCGTAAGAAGCAATTATAGCACAGACCTGCAATAACACGGGTTTAATCACTATGATAATAATGTTGCAGGCAATCACATGAAGTAGCATGAGGTAAAGCATGATGTCCGTCATTGTATCAAAATTCCCGGAGTGGCGTACTTGCTATCCACTCCTATGCCTAGCTGTTTCTCCACGAGAATGGAAAGTTGCATTATGTTATACAGGAAGGAGATGCGGCTTTTGACCAAGAAGGGCCAGAACCTGGACAAGTAGATGAAGAAGAACTCACCACCGACAAAGAGGAAGAGCAGCTCCAGCAAGACTACACCACTTACGCAGACCTTAACGACCTTCATGTTTCTATTGATGATATGAGCAACCCCGTGTCGTCCCTGAGGAGCACGTCCGCCTACATGAACGTGAACTTCTCCAACTAGAGCCAAGAGTAGGCTCCTAACCAACCGACACAATGATCTCGCCGGCTTGGGCTTGCAAGAGCCTAAGCTTGGGGGAGGTTATCACCACTTCTACATCAAGATGTGGCGGTAAATGAATAAATTGTAATGAGGTTGTACTTAAGCTCAAGGAGCTTGAAAGTTGGTATGTTCCAACACTTTGCTTTTTATTTTTATTTGATTTTGACCTTGCGATT
>NC_057800.1:683042198-683119630 GCF_018294505.1 Triticum aestivum | reverse complement strand
AGAATAAGCTTTGCTTTGCTCTTGTTCTTATTTAGCCCCTTGGAGTTTATTTACATTTTGTTATCACAGGAGTTGATCTATGCCAGGACAACGAGGAATGCAAGAGTAAGGAAGAGAAGTGTGTAAATTCGCAACGTGAAGGTATGTCATACGACCCCCGTCTTTTGCTCTTGGATACTCAGAGTAGATGTAGTAGTAGTATGTGTAATATGTGTGGATGGGAGTGAGTCTTGATAGTTGATACAAAGGTTTTGCTCCAGTAGCTGAAATAATTTTGTAGCCTTTGTTTTCATTAGTTTAGACAACTAAGACTTGTCGTGGGACTATTTTTGAAATAAAATGAAATTAACCAAGTACAACTTTGCACAAAAGAAAGTCTTTCAAGACTTGGGAGTTGAAAAATTGTAGGGGAGTGATGTTTAAACATGCTCAATCCCATGCTGTTAATTTTAATGGACTTGATAGAACTTGTGGATTAAATTTTCTAGAGGAACTTAGCTGATAGGTGGGTGAGATTATGCCAAAAATCTGTGTAGTATATCTCAACATGGTGTTACAGCCTCTTGCTGGTTCCATGGCCTTTGCTACTATATGCGCATTTGTGTGTGTAAATGTGGCTTCGTCACCCTTCTTGATCTTATGTTGAGGACTCCGCTGGCCAATGAACGATCCACCAAGCGTGATAGGTTGGATTTCGGCTATGAGTTTGTTACCGTATGTAGTGTTAACACTACAAACAAATATTATTCGGCTTTCTCTTGAATGGGTGTGTGTGTGGTAAATAAAGGGGGCTGATCAAAAGAGCTAGAAAGAGACATTATTGCTAAAGGTCCATAGTTCCCAAACATTAAGCCACAACGAAAACCTATGCATGATCACTTATTTGGCATAATTGTTGGGAAACGTTGCATGAAAAACAAAAAAAATTCTACGCACACGCAATGATCTATCCATGGAGATACATAGTAACAAGGGGAAAGTGTGTCTACATACCCTTGTAGACCGTAAGCGGAAGCGTTTGAAAACGTGGTTGATGTAGTCGGACTTCTTCTAGCTCCGACCGATCAAGTACCGGACGCACGACACCTCCGAGTTCTGCACACGTTCAGCTCAGTAACGTCCCTCGCCTTCTTGATCCAGCAAGATGTCGAGGTAATAGACGAGTTCCGTTAGCACGACGGCATAGTGACGGTGATGGTGAAGTGATCCTCGCAGGGCTTCGCCTAAGCACTACGAAGATATGACCGAGGGTGTAAACTATGGAGGGGAGCACCGCACACAGCTAGGCAATTGTCTGTTGTGTGCTAGGCGCCCCCTCCTCATATATATAGGTGGGAGGAAGGGAGGAGCAGCCATAGGAGGTGCCCAAGTAGGAGGAATCCTACTTGGAGTCCCTCCCAAGCCGCGCGCCCCCTGCCATATATAACCGAGGTGGAAGGAAAGAGGGGGAGGGAAGAAAGTAGGAATCTTAATCCACACTTTCCTTGCCCTCCCCTCTTTCCTTCTCCTCCTCATAGGGCTGGCCTCTATAGGAGCGCACTAGGGTTGGTGTGTTCCCTCACTTGGCCCATAAGGCCCATATCTTTGCCGGGGGTGCCCGAAACTCCTTTCCGGTGACCTGATTGTTGGGGAACGTAGTAATTTTAAAAATTTCCTACGCACACGCAAGATCATGGTGATGCATAGCAACGAGATGGGAGAGTGTAATCTGAAGGAAATATGCCCTAGAGGCAATAATGAAGTTATTATTTATTTCCTTATTTCATGATAAATGTTTATTATTCATGCTAGAATTGTATTAACCGGAAACATAATACATGTGTGAATACATAGACAAACAGAGTGTTACTAGTATGCCTCTACTTGACTAGCTCATTAATTAAAGATGGTTATGTTTCCTAACCATAGACAAAGAGTTGTTATTTGATTAATGGGATCACATCATTAGATGAATGATCTGATTGACTTGACCCATTCCGTTAGCTTAGCACTTGATCGTTTAGTTTGTTGCTATTGCTTTCTTCATGACTTATACATGTTCCTATGACTATGAGATTATGCAACTCCCGTTTACCGGAGGAACACTTTGTGTGCTACCAAACGTCACAACGTAACTGGGTGATTATAAAGGTGCTCTACAGGTGTCTCCAAAGGTACTTGTTGGGTTGGCGTATTTCGAGATTAGGATTTGTCACTCCGAATGTCGGAGAGGTATCTCTGGGCCCTCTCGGTAATGCACATCACTTAAGCCTTCCAAGCATTGCAACTAATGAGTTAGTTGCGGGATGATGTATTACGGAATGAGTAAAGAGACTTGCCGGTGACGAGATTGAACTAGGTATTGGATACCGACGATCGAATCTCGGGCAAGTAACATACCGATGACAAAGGGAACAACGTATGTTGTTATGCGGTCTGACCGATAAAGATCTTCGTAGAATATGTAGGAGCCAATATGAGCATCCAGGTTCCGCTATTGGTTATTGACCAGAGACGTGTCTCGGTCATGTCTACATTGTTCTCGAACCGTAGGGTCCGCACGCTTAAGGTTTCGATGACAGTTATATTATGAGTTTATGAGTTTTGATGTACCGAAGGAGTTTGGAGTCCCGGATGAGATCGGGGACATGACGAGGAGTCTCGAAATGGTTGAGACGTAAAGATCGATATATTGGACGACTATATTCGGACTTCGGAAAGGTTCTGAGTGATTCGGGTATTTTTCGGAGTACCGGAGAGTTACGGGAATTCGCCGGGAGAAGTATTGGGCCTTATTGGGCCATACGGGAAAGAGAGAGGGGCTGCCCAGGGCAGGCCGCGCGCCCCCCAAGGCCTAGTCCGAATTGGACTAGGGGGAGGGGCTGCGCCCCCTCCTTCCTTCCCTTCTCCCTTCCCCTTCCTTGTCTCCTACTCCTAATACATGGAAGGACTCCTAGTTGGACTAGGAAAGGGGAAATCCTACTCCCGGTGGGAGTAGGACTCCCCTAGGGCGCGCCATAGAGAGGGCCGGCCCTCCCCTCCTCCACTCCTTTATATACGGGGGTAGGGGGCACCCTATAGACACACAAGTTGATCTTCGTGATCGTTCCTTAGCCGTGTGCGGTGCCCCCCTCCACGATATTACACCTCGGTCATATTGTAGCGGTGCTTAGGCGAAGCCCTGCGACGGTTGAACATCAAGATCGTCACCACGCCGTCGTGCTGACGGAACTCCTCCCCGAAGCTTTGCTGGATCGGAGCCCGGGGAGCGTCATCGAGCTGAATGTGTGCCAAGAACTCGGAGGTGCCGGAGTAACGGTGCTTGGATCGATTGGACCGGGAAGACGTACGACTACTTCCTCTACGTTGCGTCAACGCTTCCGCTTCGGTCTACGAGGGTACATAGACAACACTCTCCCCTCTCGTTGCTATGCATCACCATGATCTTGCGTGTGCGTAGGAAATTTTTTGAAATTACTACGTCCCCCAACAGTGGCATCCGAGCCTAGGTTTTATGGTTTGATGTTATATGCACGAGTAGAACACAAGTGAGTTGTGGGCGATATAAGTCATACTGCTTACCAGCATGTCATACTTTGGTTCGGCGGTATTGTTGGATGAAGCGGTCTGGACCGACATTACGCGTACGCTTACGCGAGACTGGTTCTACCGCCGTGCTTTGCACACAGGTGGCTGGCGGGTGTCAGTTTCTCCAACTTTAGTTGAACCGAGTGTGGCTACACCCGGTCCTTGCGAAGGTTAAAACAGCACCAACTTGACAAACTATCGTTGTGGTTTTGATGCGTAGGTAAGATTGGTTCTTGCTTAAGCCCGTAGCAGCCACGTAAAACTTGCAACAACAAAGTAGAGGACGTCTAACTTGGTTTTGCAGGGCATGTTGTGATGTGATATGGTCAAGACATGATGCTAAATTTTATTGTATGAGATGATCATGTTTTGTAACCGAGTTATCGACAACTGGCAGGAGCCATATGGTTGTCGCTTTATTGTATGCAATGCAATCGCGCTGTAATGCTTTACTTTATCACTAAGCGGTAGCGATAGTCGTGGAAGCATAAGATTGGCGAGACGACAACGATGCTACGATGGAGATCAAGGTGCCGCGCCGGTGACGATGGTGATCATGACGGTGCTTCGGAGATGGAGATCACAAGCACAAGATGATGGTGGCCATATCATATCACTTATATTGATTGCATGTGATGTTTATCTTTTATGCATCTTATCTTGCTTTGATTGACGGTAGCATTATAAGATGATCTCTCACTAAATTTCAAGATAAAAGTGTTCTCCCTGAGTATGCACCGTTGCCAAAGTTGTTGTGCCCAGACACCACGTGATGATCGGGTGTGATAAGCTCTACGTCCATCTACAACGGGTGCAAGCCAGTTTTGCACACGCAGAATACTCAGGTTAAACTTGATGAGCCTAGCATATGCAGATATGGCCTCAGAACACTGAGACCGAAAGGTCGAGCGTGAATCATATAGTAGATATGATCAACATAGCGATGTTCACCATTGAAAACTACTCCATTTCACGTGATGATCGGACATGGTTTAGTTGATATGGATCACGTGATCACTTAGATGATTAGAGGGATGTTTATCTAAGTGGGAGTTCTTAAGTAATATGATTAATTGAACTTTAATTTATCATGAACTTAGTCCTGGTAGTATTTGCATATCTATGTTGTAGATCAATAGCTCGCCTTGTTGCTTTCATATGTTTATTTTGATATGTTCCTAGAGAAAATTGTGTTGAAAGATGTTAGTAGCAATAATGCGGATTGGATCCGTGATCTGAGGTTCATCCTCATTGCTGCATAGAATAATTATGTCCTTGATGCACCGCTAGGTCACAGACCTATTGCAGGAGCAGATACAGACGTTATGAACGTTTGGCTAGCTCAATATGATGACTACTTGATAGTTAAGTGCACCATGCTTAACGGCTTAAAATCGGGACTTCAAAGACGTCTTGAACGTCATGGACCATATGAGATGTTCCAGGAGTTGAAGTTAATATTTCAAGAAATACCCGAGTTGAGAGAGATGAAGTCTCCAACAAGTACTATAGCTAAAAGTTGGAGGAGAATCGCTCAACTAGTGAGCATGTGCTCAGATTGTCTGGGTACTACAATCGCTTGAATCAAGTGGGAGTTAATCTTCCAGATAAAATAGTGATTGACAGAATTCTCTAGTCACCATCACCAAGTTAGTAGAACTTCGTGATGAACTATAATATGCAAGGGATAACAGATACAATTCCCAAGCTCTTCGTGATGCTAAAATCGACGAAGGTAGAAATTAAGAAAAACATCAAACGTTGATGGTTGACGAGACCACTAGTTTCAATAAAACGGCAAAGGAAGAAGGGGAACTTCATGTAGAACGACAAGCAAGCTGCTGCTCAAGTGAAGAAGCCCAAGTCTGGACCTAAGCCCGAGACTAAGTGCTTCTACTACAAAGGGACTGGTCACTGGAAGCGGAACTACCCCAAATGTTTGGCGGATAAGAAGGATGGCAAAGTGAACAAAGGTATATTTGATATACATGTTATTGATGTGTACTTTACTAGTGTTTATAGCAACCCCTCAGTATTTGATACTGGTTCAGTTGCTAAGATTAGTAACTCGAAATGGGAGTTGCAGAATAAACAGAGACTAGTTAAGGGTGAAGTGACGATGTGTGTTGGAAGTGGTTCCAAGATTGATATGATCATCATCGCACACTCCCTATACTTTCGGGATTAGTGTTGAACCTAAATAAGTGTTATTTGGTGTTTGCGTTGAGCATGAATATGATTTGATCATGTTTATTGCAATACAGTTATTCATTTAAGTTAGAGAATAATTGTTGTTCTGTTTACATGAATAAAACCTTATATGGTTACACACCCAATGAAAATGGTTCATTGGATCTCGATCGTAGTGATACACATATTCATAATATTGAAGACAAAAGATGCAAAGTTAATAATGATAGTGCAACTTATTTGTGGCACTACCGTTTAGGTCATATTGGTGTAAAGCGCATGAAGAAACTCCATGCTGATGGGATTTTGGAATCACTTGATTATGAATCACTTGATGCTTGCGAACCATGTCTCTTGGGCAAGATGACTAAAACGCCATTCTCCGGAACAATGGAGCAAGCAACAGATTTGTTGGAAATCATACATACTGATGTATGTGGTCCGATGAATATCAAGGCTTGCAGCGGGTATCATTATTTTCTGACCTTCACAGATGATTTGAGCAGATATGGGTATATCTACTTGATGAAACATAAGTCTGAAACATTTGAAAAGTTCAAAGAATTTCAGAGTGAAGTGGAAAATCATTGTGAAAAGAAAATAAGGTTTCTACGATCTGATCGCGGAGACAAATATTTGAGTTACGAGTTTGGTCTTCAATTAAAACAATGTGGAATAGTTTCACAAATTCGTGCCACCTGGAACACCACAGCATAATGGTGTGTCCGAACGTCATAGCCGTACTTTATTAGATATAGTGCAAATCTATGATGTTTCTTACCGATTTACCACTATCGTTTTTGAGGTTATGCATTAAAGACAGCTGCATTCACGTTAAATAGGGCACCATCTAAATCCGTTGAGACGACACCGTATGAACTATGGTTTGGCAAGAAACCTAAGCTGTCGTTTCTTAAAGTTTGGGACTGCGATGCTTATGTGAAAAAGTTTCAACATGATAAGCTCGAACCCAAATCGGAGAAGTAAATCTTCATAGGTTACCCAAAAGAAAATGTTGGGTACACCTTCCATCACAGATCCGAAGGCAAGTTATTCATTGCTGAGAATGGATCCTTTCTAGAGAAGGAGTTTCTCACGAAAGAAGTGAGTGGGAGGAAAGTAGAAAATTTGATAAGGTAATTGTACCTTCTCCCTTATTGGAAAGTAGTTCATCACAGAAATCTGTTCTTGTGACTACTACACCAATTAGTGAGGAAGCTAATGATGATAATCATGTAACTTCAGATCAAGTTACTACCGAATCTCGTAGGTAAACCAGAGTGAGATCCGCACCAGAGTGGTACAGTAATCCTGTTCTGGAAGTCATGTTACTAGACCATGACGAACCTACGAACTATGAGGAAGCGATGATGAGCCCAGATTCCGCGAAATGGTTTGAGACCATGAAATCTGAGATATGACCCATGTATGAGAACAAAGTATGGACTTTGATGGATTTGCCCGTTGATCGACAAGCCATAGAAAATAAATGGATCTTCAAGAGGAAGACGGACGTTGATAGTAGTGTTACTATCCACAAAGCTAGACTTATCGAAAAAGGTTTTTGACAAAGTTCAAGGTGTTGACTACAATGAGAGTTTCTCACTCGTATCTATGCTTGAGTCTGTCCGAATCATGTTAGCAATTGCCGCATTTTATGAAATCCGACAAATGGATAAACAAAACTGCATTCCTTAATGGATTTATTAAAGAAGAGTTGTATACGATGCAACTAGAAGGTTTTGTCAATCCTAAAGGTGTTAACAAAATATGCAAGCTCCAGCGATCCATCAATGGACTGGTGCAAGCATCTCGGAGTTGGAATATACGCTTTGATAGGTTGATCGAAGCATATAGTTTTATACAGACTTGCGGTGAAGCCTGTATTTACAAGAAAGTGAGTGGGAGCACTACAACATTTCTGATAAGTATATGTGAATGACATATTGTTGATCAGAAATAATGTAGAATTATTCTGCAAAGCATAAAGGAGTGTTTGAAAGGAGTTTTTCAAAGAAAGACCTCGGTGAAGCTGCTTACATATTAAGCATCAAGATCTATAGAGATAGATCAAGACGCTTGATAAGATTTTTCAATAAGTACATACCTTGACAAGATTTTGAAGTAGTTCAAAATGGAACAGTCAAAGAAAGAGTTCTTGCTTGTGTTACAAGGTGCGAAGTTGAGTAAAGACTCAAAACCCGACCACAACAAAAGATAGAAAGAGAATGAAAGTCATTCCCTATGCCTTGGCCATAGGTTCTATAAAGTATGCCATGCTGTGTACCAGATCTATTGTATACCCTACACTGATTTTGGCAAGGGAATACAATAGTGATCTAGGAGTAGATCACTGGACAGCGGTCAAAATTATCCTTAGTGGAATAAGGATATGTTTCTCGATTATGGAGGTGACAAAAGGTTCGTCGTAAAAGGTTACGTCGATGCAAGTTTTGACACTAATCTAGATGACTCTAAGTCTCAATCTAGATACATATTGAAAGTGGGAGCAATTAGCTAGAGTAGCTCCGTGTAGAGCATTGTAGACATAGAACTTGCAAAATACTTACGGATCTGAATGTGACAGACCCTTAACTAAAATTATCTCACAAGCAAAACATGATCACACCTTAGTACTCTTTGGGTGTTAATCACATAGATATGTGAACTAGATTACTGACTCTAGTAAACCCTTTGAGTGTTAGTCACATGACGATGTGAACTATGGGTGTTAATCACATGGTGATGTGAACTATTGCTGTTAAATCACATGGCGATGTGAACTAGATTATTGACTCTAGTGCAAGTGGGAGACTGAAGGAAATATGCCCTAGAGGCAATAATAAAGTTATTATTTATTTCCTTATTTCATCATAAATGTTTATTATTCATGCTAGAATTGTATTAACCGGAAACATAATACATGTGTGAATACATAGACAAACAGAGTGTCACTAGTATGCCTCTACTTGACTAGCTCATTAATCAAAGATGGTTATGTTTCCTAACCATAGACAAAGAATTGTTATTTGATTAATGGGATCACATCATTAGATGAATGATCTGATTGACTTGACCCATTCCGTTAGCTTAGCACTTGATCGTTTAGTTTGTTGCTATTGCTTTCTTCATGACTTATACATGTTCCTATGACTATGAGATTATGCAACTCCCGTTTACCGGAGGAACACTTTGTGTGCTACCAAACATCACAACGTAACTGGGTGATTATAAAGGTGCTCTACAGGTGTCTCCAAAGGTACTTGTTGGGTTGGCGTATTTTGAGATTAGGATTTGTCACTCCGAATGTCGGAGAGGTATCTCTGGGCCCTCTCGGTAATGCACATCACTTAAGCCTTGCAAGCATTGCAACTAATGAGTTAGTTGCGGGATGATGTATTATGGAACGAGTAAAGAGACTTGCCGGTGACGAGATTGAACTAGGTATTGGATACCGACGATCGAATCTCGGGCAAGTAACATACCGATGACAAAGGGAACAACGTATGTTGTTATGCGGTCTGACCGATAAAGATCTTCGTAGAATATGTAGGAGCCAATATGAGCATCCAGGTTCCGCTATTGGTTATTGACCAGAGACGTGTCTCGGTCATGTCTACATTGTTCTCGAACCGTAGGGTCCGCACGCTTAAGGTTTTGATGACAGTTATATTATGAGTTATGAGTTTTGATGTACCGAAGGAGTTCGGAGTCCCGTATGAGATCGGGGACATGACGAGGAGTCTCGAAATGGTTGAGACGTAAAGATCGATATATTGGACGACTATATTCGGACTTCGGAAAGGTTCTGAGTGATTCGGGTATTTTTCGGAGTACCGGAGAGTTACGGGAATTCGCCGGGAGAAGTATTGGGCCTTATTGGGCCATACGGGAAAGAGAGAGGGGCTGCCCAGGGCAGGCCGCGCGCCCCCCAAGGCCTAGTCCGAATTGGACTAGGGGGAGGGGCTGCGCCCCCTCCTTCCTTCCCTTCTCCCTTCCCCTTCCTTGTCTCCTACTCCTAATACATGGAAAGACTCCTAGTTGGACTAGGAAAGGGGGAATCCTACTCCCGGTGGGAGTAGGACTCCCCTAGGGCGCGCCATAGAGAGGGCCGGCCCTCCCCTCCTCCACTCCTTTATATACGGGGGTAGGGGGCACCCCATAGACACACAAGTTGATCTTCGTGATCGTTCCTTAGCCGTGTGCGGTGCCCCCCTCCACGATATTACACCTCGGTCATATTGTAGCGGTGCTTAGGCGAAGCCCTGCGACGGTTGAACATCAAGATCGTCACCACGCCGTCGTGCTGACGGAACTCCTCCCCGAAGCTTTGCTGGATCGGAGCCCGGGGAGCGTCATCGAGCTGAACGTGTGCCAAGAACTCGGAGGTGCCGGAGTAACGGTGCTTGGATCGGTTGGACCGGGAAGACGTACGACTACTTCCTCTACGTTGCATCAACGCTTCCGCTTCGGTCTACGAGGGTACGTAGACAACACTCTCCCCTCTCGTTGCTATGCATCACCATGATCTTGCGTGTGCATAGGATTTTTTTTGAAATTACTACGTCCCCCAACATAATCCACGTACCCTCGTAGACTGTAAGCGGAAGCGTTTATCAACGCGGTTGATGTAGTCGTACACCATCACGATCCGTCCCGATCAAGTACCGAACATATGGCACCTCCGCGTTCAGCACACGTTCAGCTTGATGATGTCCTCACCTTCTTGATCCAGCAAGAGGGGCGAAGTAGTAGATGAGTTCCGGCAGCACGACGGCGTGGTGTCGGTGTTGGTGAAGAACAATCTCCGCAGGGCTTCACCTAAGCACTACAAAACTATGACGGAGGATAAACTAGAGGGGATGGGGTTGCCGGCACACGGCTTGGTGTTTCTTGATGTGTCTTGGGTGCTATCCCTGTCCCTCTATTTATATGTTGAGCCTTGGGGTCGAAACTTGGAGTAAAAGCCTCCACGAAGTCGGTTTCATCCGAAAGGCAAGAGTCCTTCTCGGACTCCAGGGCCAGACGCCGGGAACCCTGGCGTTTAGCCCCTGTGTTGGGGATATAACTATTAGTTATGACCCGCCCAGAAGGGGCCGGGTCAGCCCCAATGGCGGGTTACACAAGAAGCCTAGTAAACATTCAAGATGATAGTTTATTAAATCTTATAGAAGGCCCAAAGGCCTGGAGGCGGCTTAAGGTCTGATATTATGAACCGCCGTATGTAAGGAAAGACTTGTAAAGAAAGGCATGTAAAGGAAGTCACCGAGCCGGACACGATTATGAGCCGGCCGGGACTCTGTAGGCCACCAGGCGTCAACCTGTGTATATAAGGGGACGACCCGGTGGCGGCTTAGGGCAAGAAACAAAAGATCGGTAACCAAGCCGGCGAGTTGAGCCTCTTGGTAATCGAAACCCCAGCAATACCAACACAACTAGACGTAGCCTTTTACCTTCATCGTAAGGGGCCGAACTAGTATAAAAACCTCTCGTGTCCTTTGTCCCGATTAACCCCTTTAAGCTTCCTAGTTGCGATGGCCCTACGACTAAGTCCTTTCTCTAGGACATCTGCCGTGTCAATTCCACGACGGTTGGCGCCCACCGTGGGGCCAGCGCACGGTGGATTTGATTTCTTGCAGGGCAACTTTGAAGGGCTCAAGGGATACACTGTGAGCCGGATGACCAAGAGTCGTCGCGGCAAGCTCTACATCGACGACGAAGGCTGGGGCCCCGAGGCCGGCTCAATTGAGTATGGGTATCGGGTCCCCTTCAGCGGAATTCACGTCTTCATCGGCCGGATCGGCGAGTCAGGCCCTGAGCCGGACGTCCACACCAACCTCATCGAAACAGCTCAGCGCGCAAGGACCACCCATGTCCAATCTATCATGAAGCAAGCCTTTGTAGGCTGCGTCCACGGCGGTGAATACTCTGAAGGATCGGTGGAGGGCGGTGAGACGGCCGTCTATTCTGACACTGCATCATCAACGGGCGAGACGGACTCTTTGTACCAGCTGCAGGACGGCATGCTCGGGGGATGTTCCGATGGCAGCAGTATTCCGGACCCTCTTGAGCCGCCAAATTGGGCCGGAGTCTTCTGATACGTCTCCAACGTATCTATAATTTTTGATTGCTCCATGCTATATTATCTACTGTTTTGGATGTTTATGGGCTTTATTATACACTTTTACATCATTTTTGGTACTAACCTATTAACCCAGAGCCTAGTGCCAGTTTCTGTTTTTACCTTGTTTTAGGGTTTCGAAGAAAAGGAAAACCAAACGGAGTCCAATTGACCTGAAACTTCACGGAACCCATTTTTGGAAGGAAAGAAGCCCAGAAGACTTGAAGTGCATGTAAGGGAAGCTTTGAGGAGGCCACAAGGTAGGGGGGCGCACCCACCCCCTGGGCGCGCCCTCCCCCCTCGTGGCCCCCCTGACGTACTTCTTCCGCCTATATATCTCCATATACCCTAAAAACATCGGGGAGCACAAATAGATCGGGAGTTCCGCCGCCAGAAGCCTCCGTAGCCACCGAAAGCCAATCTAGACCTGTTCCGGTACCCTGTCGGAGGGGGCAATCCCTCTCCGGTGGCCATCTTCATCATCCCGGTGCTCTCCATGACGAGGAGGGAGTAGTTCTCCCTCGGGGCTGAGGGTATGTACCAGTAGCTATGTGTTTGATCTCTCTCTCTCTCTCTCTCTCTCTCTCTCGTGTTCTTGAGATGATACGATCTTGATGTATCGCGAGCTTTGCTATTATATTTGGATCCTATGATGTTTTCTCCCCCCTCTACTCTCTTGTAATGGATTGAGTTTTGCCCTTGAAGTAATCTTATCGGATTGAGTCTTTAAAGATTTGAGAACACTTGATGTATGTCTTGCCGTGGATATCTGTGGTGACAATGGGATATCACGTGATTCACTTGATGTATGTTTTGGTGATCAACCTGCGGGTTCCGCCCATGAACCTATGCATAGCGGTTGGCACACATTTTCGTCATGATTCTCTGGTAGAAACTTTGGGACAGTCTTTGAGGTTCTATGTGTTGGTTGAATAGATGAATCTGAGATTGTATGATGCATATCGTATAATCATACTCACGGATACTTGAGGTGACATTGGAGTATCTAGGTGACATTAGGGTTTTGGTTGATTTGTGTCTTAAGGTGTTATTCTAGTACAAATTCTAGGGCTGTTTGTGACACTTATAGGAATAACCCAACGAATTGATTGGAAAAAATAACTTTGAGGTGGTTTCGTACCCTACCATAATCTCTTCATTCGTTCTCCGCTATTAGTGACTTTGGAGTGACTCTTTGTTGCATGTTGAGGGATAGTCATGTGATCCAATTATGATATTATTGTTGAGGGAACTTGCACTAGTGAAAGTATGAACCCTAGGCCTTGTTTCAACGCATTGCAATACCATTTGTGCTCACTTTTATCATTAGTTACCTTGCTGTTTTTATATTTTCAGATTACAAATACCTTTATCTACTATCCATATACCACTTGTATCACCATCTCTTCGCCGAACTAGTGCACCTATACAATTTACCATTGTATTGGGTCTATTGGGGACACAAGAGACTCTTTGTTATTTGGTTGTAGGGTTACTTGAGAGAGACCATCTTCATCCTACGCCTCCTACGGATTGATAAACCTTAGGTCATCCACTTGAGGGAAATTTGCTACTGTCCTACAAACCTCTGCACTTGGAGGCCCAACAACGTCTACAAGAAGAAGGTTGTGTAGTAGACATCAAGCTCTTTTCTGGCGCTGTTGCCGGGGTGGTGAGTGCTTGAAGGTATATCTTTAGATCTTGCAATCGAGTCTTTTAGTTTCTTGTTTTATCACTAGTTTAGTTTATAAAAGAAAACTATAAAAAATGTAATTGAGTTTGTCTTATACGCTTCACCTTTTTAATATCTTTCGTAAGTATGATGGAAAGGAAAATTGTGCTCAAGTGCTAGAAGAAGAAATCTATAAAATGTTTGGCACTAAATCTTTGAATGATGAGCATGATTGCAATGTTGTTAGTACGAATTCTTTGAATATCCATGATACTAATGATGATTGCACTAGTTATGTTGTCTCCTATAAACATGTCAATTTTGTGGACTACATTGGGTTTGTACGAACACACCAAATAGGAAAGATAGATATTGCAACAGGCATAAGTACTTAGAAACTAAATTGTTGCAAGAAAGGCTAGATGATTGTGCTGAAGATTTAAATTTTCTTGGCCGTACTTGTATACTTTGCAATGAACAGGGTAATTTAGCTATCCGATGCAAATTGTTTCATGATCTAATCGTGTCCAAAAATTGTGATGACTTGATTTCCCTTGCACATTATAATGAACTTAGTTTGCTTATGGGCTACAAAGAAATGAAACGTATAACTAACTATCTTCCAGAATTTACCCGTTATAAACTTCTTGGTTTTGATCTAGAGGAAATTTATATGTATTGTGCGGTGAATTGTATTGAAAATCCTTATATTGCCAACTACATAAAGAAAAGGAAACAAATAGAAGATGAAGAGAATACTAATGAAAGGGAAGAGACTTCCCAATATCCTCCTATTATTTCTTATGATGAATCAGGTAACGAGGAGGAGCCTCCTATTCAACCAATCTCATTAATAAGGAGCTCCAAAAAGAGGATTGAACCCACGCATGATGTGGTGAAGAAGAAGAAAAGAAAAAGGAAGAGAGGTAAAAACATATCTCTCCCAAATAATGATGCTCCTATTACTATTGTGCCTCATGAAAATATAACTGTGGAAGATAATACTTCTTATGATCTTGAAAATCTTTTTGGCACTTGCTTGGACGAATATGATAAGTGCTATACTATTGGTGCTATCCATACTATTAATTATGAGAGTGATTATGCTTATGATATGAAAAGGCCCAAGCTTGGGGATTCTATGTTTGATAAAGATGATGCTTTCGAGAATATATTTGCTGCAATTAATGTTTGTGCCAAGCTTGGGGATGCTACGTTCAATGAAGATGATATTTTTAGTTTCCCAAGTTTTGATATGCAAATTTATAATGATGATAACATGCGTCCCACTTATGATGATTATTGTGATGATAATTATTCTATAAAAAGTAGTGATTATATTTATAAAATTTTTCATGATTATGATTACCCTTTTTCTGAACATTACTCTTTTAATGTGGAAACAATTTATAGTATTCGAGTCTCTTATGATACTCCCACTATTCCGAATAAGAAGAATTTCGCTTATGTGGAGAGTAATAAAAATTCTATACTTGAAGATCATGAAAATACTGCTTTAGGTGCTGGTAATATTGTTGAATTCATTCATGATGCTACTGAAAATTATTATGATGGAGGAATATATGCTTGTAGGAATTTCAACAATATCAAGTTTCCTCTCTATGTGCTTAAAATTTTGAAGTTATGCTTGTTTTGCTTTCCTATGCAAGTTGATTCTTGTTCCCACAAGTTATTTGCTCACAAAATCCCTATGCATAGGAAGTATGTTAGGATTAAATGTGCTAGTCATATTCTTCATGATGCTCTCTTTATGTTCCAATTCTTATCCTTTATGTGAGCATCATTGAAATCATCATGCCTAGCTAGGGGCGTTATACGATAGCGCTTGTTGGGAGGCAACCCAACTTTATTTTTGTTCCTTACTTTTTTGCTTCTGTTTAGTAATAAATAATTTATCTAGCCTCTGTTATGATTGAGTTTTTGTGTTTTAATTAGTATTTGTGCCAAGTAGAACCTTTGGGAAGACTTGGGTGAAGTCTTTATGATCATGCTGTAAAAAACAGAAACTTTAACGCTCACGAGAATTGCTACCATTTTTATTTGGAGAGTGCTATTTAGTTAATTATTTTTGCAGATTATTATAGATAAATTCCTCAGGTCCAGCAATTTATTTGAGAATTTTATGAGTTCCAGAAGTATACGTTTGATCCAGATTACTACAGACTGTTCTGTTTTTGACAGATTCTGTTTTTCGTATGTTGTTTGCTTATTTTGATGAATCCATGGCTAGTAAAATAGTTTATAAACCATATAGAGGTTGGAATACAGTA
Organism: Triticum aestivum; assembly: GCF_018294505.1. Classification (NCBI taxonomy): domain Eukaryota; kingdom Viridiplantae; phylum Streptophyta; class Magnoliopsida; order Poales; family Poaceae; genus Triticum; species Triticum aestivum. The sequence continues at coordinate 683,103,789 of NC_057800.1, read as the reverse complement.
GGTTTAACACCAATATAAATAAAGAATGAGTTCATTACAGTACCTTGAAGTAGTGTTTTCTTTTCTTTCGCTAACGGAGCTTACGAGTTTTCTGTTAAGTTTTTTGTTGTGAAGTTTTCAAGTTTTGGGTAAAGATTCGATGGACTATGGAACAAGGAGTGGTAAGAGCCTAAGATTGGGGATGACCAAGGCACCCCAAGGTAATATTCAAGGACAACCAAGAGCCTATGCTTGGGGATGCCCCGGAAGGCATCCCCTCTTTCGTCTTCATTCATCGGTAACTTTACTTAGAGCTATATTTTTATTCGCCACATGATATGTGTTTTGCTTGGAGCGTCAATTTATTTTGATAGGATTTGCTTGATGTTATTTAGAAAAATGTTTTGCATCTTTTATTTCAATAAAAGTGGCATTGATAGCCTTTACTATGTCTATGTTACAAGTATACATGTTGCTGTTTGAAAACAGAAAGTTTACAACTGTTGCAATAATTCCCTAGAAAAGTCAGAATGTGATAAAATGTTGAAACCTTTTGCATATTAAGATCTGATAAATTTAATACGGTGTAAATTTTCTTTCTTAATTTTTGGAGCTAGGGAAGTATGGATGTTGCAGCATTCTTTACAGACTATCCTGTTTAGGCAGATTGTTGTTATGTTTGCATTGTTTGCATATGTTTGCTTCTTTAATGATTCTATTTGAGGATAGGACTATTAAATATGCAGATGCATTTAGTATGCAATGTTGAATAATAATTTTAGTGATTTGCTACAGCAGAGTATGATAAGGTTTTGGCAATGGTTTATACTAACTTATCTCACGAGTCTTTGTTGAGTTTTGTGTGGATGAAGCTTTTGAGATTTAGGGAGACCGTGATATGAGAGGAATTAAGGAGACACAAAAGCTCAAGCTTGGGGATGCCCAAGTCATCCCAAGATAATATTTCAAGAAGTCTCAAGCGTATAAGCTTGGGGATGCCCGAGTTGGCATCCCACATTTCCTCTTCAACAACTATCGGTTAGTATCGGTTGATCCTAAGTATTTTGCTTCTTCACATGATGTTGCTATTCTTAGAATGTCATTTTCTTTTTCTTTGCTTGCTGTTTGAATAAAATACCAAGATCTTAAATTCTTTAATGCTAGAGAGTCTTCATATAGTTGCATAATTATTCGACTACTCATTGATCTTCACTTATATCTGTCGGAGTAGTTTGTCATTGCTCTAGTGCTTCACTTATATCTTTTAGAGCATGATGGTAGTTTTATTTTGAAGAAATATATGAACTCTCATGTTTCACTTAGATTATTTTGAGAGTATTGAATAGCATGATAATTTGCTTAAAATCTTAATATGCTAGGTATTCAAGAATAATAAAATTCTCTTATGAGTGTGTTGAATACTATGAGAAGTTTGATACTTGATAATTGTTTTGAGATATGAAGATGGTGATATTAGAGTCATGCTAGTTGAGTAGTTGTGAATTTGAGAGATACTTGTGTTGAAGTTTGTGATTCCCGTAGCATGCATGTATGGTGAACCGTTATGTAATGAAGTCGGAGCATGAGGTTTTTATTGATTGTCCTCCTTATGAGTGGCGGTCGGGGACGAGCGATGGTCTTTTCCTACCAATATATCCCCCTAGGAGCATGCGCGTAATACTTTGTTTCGATAACTAATAGATTTTTGCAATAATTATGTGAGTTCTTTATGACTAATGTTGAGTCCATGGATTATACGCACTCTCACCCTTCCACCATTGCTAGCCTCTCTAATACCGCGCACCTTTCGCCGGTATCATACACCCACCATATACCTTCCTCAAAACAGCCACCATACCTACCTATTATGGCATTTCCATAGCCATTCCGAGATATATTGCCATGCAACTTTCCACCGTTCCGTTTATTATGACACGCTCATCATTGTCATATTGCTTAGCATGATCATGTAGTTGACATCGTATTTGTGGCAAAGCCACCGTTCATAATTCTTTCATACATGTCACTCATGAGTCATTGCACATCCCGGTACACCGCCGGAGGCATTCATATAGAGTCATATCTTGTTCTAAGTATCGAGTTGTAATTCTTGAGTTGTAAGTAAATAAAAGTGTGATGATCATCATTATTAGAGCATTGTCCCAGTGAGGAAAGGATGATGGAGACTATGATTCCCCCACAAGTTGGGATGAGACTGCGGACAAAAAAAAATAGAGGCCAAAGAAGCCCAAAAAAAGATAAAAGAGGCCATAAAAAAGAGAAGGCCCAAAAAAATATAAAAAAGAGAGAAAAAGAGAGAAGGGGCAATGCTACTATCCTTTTACTACACTTGTGCTACAAAGTAGCACCATGATCTTCATGATAGAGAGTCTCCTATGTTGTCACTTTCATATACTAGTGGGAATCTTTCATTATAGAACTTGGCTTGTATATTCCAATGATGGGCTTCCTCAAAATGCCTTAGGTCTTCGTGAGCAAGCAAGTTGGATGCACACCCACTTAGTTTCTTTTTGAGCTTTCATACACTTATAGCTCTAGTGCATCCGTTGCATGGCAACCCCTACTCACTCACATTGATATCTATTAATGGGCATCTCCATAGCCCGTTGATACGCCTAGTTGATGTGAGACTATCTTCTCCTTTTTGTCTTCTACACAACCACCATTCTATTCCACCTATAGTGCTATATCCATGGTTCACGCTCATGTATTGAGTGAAGATTGAAAAAGTTTGAGAACATCAAAAGTATGAAACAATTGCTTGGCTTGTCATCGGGGTTGTGCATGATTTAAATATGTTGTGTGGTGAAGATGGAGCACAGCCAGACTATATTATTTTGTAGGGATAACTTTCTTTGGCCATGTTATTTTGAAGAGACATAATTGCTTAGTTAGTATGCTTGAAGTATTATTACTTTTATGTCAATATGAACTTTTATCTTGAATCTTTCGGATCTGAATATTCATGCCACAATTAAGAAGAATTGCATTGAAATTATGCCAAGTAGCATTCCACATCAAAAATTCTGTTTTTATCATTACCTACTCAAGGACGAGCAGGAATTAAGCTTGGGGATGCTGATACGTCTCCAACGTATCTATAATTTTTGATTGCTCCATGCTATATTATCTACTGTTTTGGATGTTTATGGGATTTATTATACACTTTTATATCATTTTTGGGACTAACCTATTAACCCAGAGCCCAGTGCCACTTTCTGTTTTTACCTTGTTTTAGGGTTTCGAAGAAAAGGAAAACCAAATGGAGTCCAATTGACCTGAAACTTCACGGAACCCATTTTTGGAATGAAAGAAGCCCAGAAGACTTGAAGTGCACGTAAGGGAAGCTTCGAGGAGGCCACGAGGTAGGGGGGCGCGCCCTCCACCCTCGTGGGCCCCTCGTGGCCCCCCGACTTACTTCTTCCGCCTATATATCTCCATATACCCTAAAAACATCGAGGATCACAATAGATCAGGAGTTCCGCCGCCAGAAGCCTCCGTAGCCACCGAAAGCCAATCTAGACCCGTTCTGGCACCCTGCCGGAGGGGGCAATCCCTCTCCGGTGGCCATCTTCATCATCCCGGTGCTCTCCATGACGAGGAGGGAGTAGTTCTCCCTCGGGGCTGAGGGTATGTACCAGTAGCTATGTGTTTGATCTCTCTCTCTCTCTCTCTCGTGTTCTTGAGATGATACGATCTTGATGTATCGCGAAATTTGCTATTATATTTGGATCCTATGATGTTTTCTCCCCCCTCTACTCTCTTGTAATGGATTGAGTTTTCCCTTTGAAGTAATCTTATCGGATTGAGTCTTTAAAGATTTGAGAACACTTGATGTATGTCTTGCCGTGCGATATCTGTGGTGACAATGGGATATCCACGTGATTCACTTGATGTATGTTTTGGTGATCAACTTGCGGGTTCCGCCCATGAACCTATGCATAGGGGTTGGCACACGTTTTCGTCGTGATTCTCCGGTAGAAACTTTGGGGCACTCTTTGAGGTTCTATGTGTTGGTTGAATAGATGAATCTGAGATTGTGTGATGCATATCGTATAATCATACCCACGGATACTTGAGGTGACATTGGAGTATCTAGGTGACATTAGGGTTTTGGTTGATTTGTGTCTTAAGGTGTTATTCTAGTACGAACTCTAGGGCTGTTTGTGACACTTATAGGAATAGCCCAACGGATTGATTGGAAAGAATAACTTTGAGGTGGTTTCGTACCCTACCATAATCTCTTCGTTCGTTCTCCGCTATTAGTGACTTTGGAGTGACTCTTTGTTGCATGTTGAGGGATAGTTATGTGATCCAATTATGTTATTATTGTTGAGAGGACTTACACTAGTGAAAGTATGAACCCTAGGCCTTGTTTCCAAGCATTGCAATACCGTTTACGCTCACTTTTATCATTAGTTACCTTGCTGTTTTTATATTTTCAGATTACAAATACCTTTATCTACCATCCATATACCACTTGTATCACCATCTCTTCGCCGAACTAGTGCACCTATACAATTTACCATTGTATTGGGTGTGTTGGGGACACAAGAGACTCTTTGTTATTTGGTTGCAGGGTTGCTTGAGAGAGACCATCTTCATCCTACGCCTCCTACGGATTGATAAACCTTAGGTCATCCACTTGAGGGAAATTTGCTACTGTCCTACAAACCTCTGCACTTGGAGGCCCAACAACGTCTACAAGAAGAAGGTTGTGTAGTAGACATCAAGCTCTTTTCTGGCGCTGTTACCGGGGAGGTGAGTGCTTGAAGATATATCTTTAGATCTTGCAATCGAGTCTTTTAGTTTCTTGTTTTATCACTAGTTTAGTTTATAAAAGAAAACTATAAAAAAATGGAATTGAGTTTGTCTCATACGCTTCACCTTTTAAATATCTTTCGTAAGTATGATGGAAAGGAAAATTGTGCTCAAGTGCTAGAAGAAGAAATCTATAAAATGTTTGGCACTAAATCTTTGAATGATGAGAATGATTGCAATGTTGTTAGTACGAATTCTTTGAATATCCATGATACTAATGATGCTTACACTAGTTATGATGTCTCCTATAAACATGTCAATTTTTGTGGAGTACATTGGGTTTGTACGAACACACCAAATAGGGAAGATAGATATTGCAAGAGGCACAAGTACTTAGAAACTAAATTGTTGCAAGAAAGGCTAGATGATTGTGCTGAAGATTTAAATTTTCTTGGCCGTACTTGTATACTTTGCAATGAACAGGGTCATTTAGCTATCTGATGCAAACTGTTTCATGATCTAATCGTGTCCAAAAATTGTGATGACTTGATTTCCCTTGCACATTATAATGAACTTAGTTTTCTTATGGGCTACGAAGAAATGAAATGTATAACTAACTATCTTCCAGAATTTGCCCGTTATAAACTTCTTGGTTTTGATCTAGAGGAAATTTATATGTATTGTGCGGTGAATTGTATTGAAAATCCTTATATTGCCAACTACATAAAGAAAAGGAAACAAATAGAAGATGAAGAGAATACTAATGAAGGGAAGAGACTTCCCAATACCCTCATATTGTTTCTTATGATGAATCAGGTAACGAGGAGGAGCCTCCTATTCAACCAATCTCATTAATAAGGAGCTCCAAAAAGAGGATTAAACCCATGCATGATGTGGTGAAGAAGAAGAAAAGAAAAAGGAACAGAGGTAAAAAGATATCTCTCCCAAATATTGTTGCTCCTATTACTATTGTGCCTCATGAAAATATAATTGTGGAAGATAATACTTCTTATGATCTTGAAAATATTTTTGGCACTTGCTTGGAAGAATATGATAATTGCTATACTATTGGTGCTATCCATACTATTAATGATGAGAGTGGTTATGCTTATGATATGAAAAGGCCCATGCTTGAGGATGCTATGTTTGATGAAGATGATGTTTTTTAGAATATATTTGCTGCAATTAATGTTTGTCCCAAGCTTGGGGATGCTACGTTTAATGAAGATGATATTTTAGTCTCCCAAGTTTTGATATGCAAATTTATAATGATGATAGCATGCCTCCTACTTATGATGATTATTGTGATGATACTTATGCTATAAAAAGTAGTGATTATATTTATAAAATTGTCATGATTATGATTACCCTTTTCTGAACATTACTCTTTTAATGTGGAAACAATTTATAGTATTCGAGTCTCTTATGATACTCCCACTATTCCGAATAAGAAGAATTTGCTTATGTGGAGAGTAATAAAATTCTATACTTGAAGATCATGAAAATACTGCTTTAGGTGCTGGTTATATTGTTGAATTCATTCATGATGCTACTGAAAATTATTATGAGGGAGGAATATATGCTTGTAGGAATTTCAATAATATCAAGTTTCCTCTCTATGTGCTTAAAATTTTGAAGTTATGCTTGTTTTGCTTTCCTATGCAAGTTGATTCTTGTTCCCACAAGTTGTTTGCTCACAAAATCCCTATGCATAGGAAGTATGTTAGGACTTAAATGTGCTAGTCATATTCTTCATGATGCTCTCTTTATGTTCCAATTCTTATCTTTTATGTGAGCATCATTGAAATCATCATGCCTAGCTAGGGGCGTTAAACGATAGCGCTTGTTGGGAGGCAACCCAACTTTATTTTTGTTCCTTACTTTTTTGCTTCTGTTTAGTAATAAATAATTTATCTAGCCTCTGTTATGATTGAGTTTTTATGTTTTAATTAGTATTTGTGCCAAGTAGAACCTTTGGGAAGACTTGGCTGAAGTCTTTATGATCATGCTGTAAAAAACAGAAACTTTAGCGCTCACGAGAATTGCTACCATTTTTATTTGGAGAGTGCTATTTAGTTAATTATTTTTGCAGATTATTATAGATAAATTCCTCAGGTCCAGCAATTTATTTGAGAATTTTATGAGTTCCAGAAGTATACGTTTGATCCAGATTACTACAGACTGTTCTGTTTTTGACAGATTCTGTTTTTCGTATGTTGTTTGCTTATTTTGATGAATCCATGGCTAGTAAAATAGTTTATAAACCATATAGAGGTTGGAATACAGTAGGTTTAACACCAATATAAATAAAGAATGAGTTCATTACAGTACCTTGAAGTAGTGTTTTCTTTTCTTTCGCTAACGGAGCTTACGAGTTTTCTGTTAAGTTTTGTGTTGTGAAGTTTTCAAGTTTTGGGTAAAGATTCGATGGACTATGGAACAAGGAGTGGTAAGAGCCTAAGATTGGGGATGACCAAGGCACCCCAAGGTAATATTCAAGGACAACCAAGAGCCTATGCTTGGGGATGCCCCGGAAGGCATCCCCTCTTTCGTCTTCATTCATCGGTAACTTTACTTAGAGCTATATTTTTATTCGCCACATGATATGTGTTTTGCTTGGAGCGTCAATTTATTTTGATAGGATTTGCTTGATGTTATTTAGAAAAATGTTTTGCATCTTTTATTTCAATAAAAGTGGCATTGATAGCCTTTACTATGCCTATGTTACAAGTATACATGTTGCTGTTTGAAAACAGAATGTTTATCGCTGTTGCAATAATTCCCTAGAAAAGTCAGAATGTTATAAAATGTTGAAAACTTTTGCATATTAAGATCTGATAAATTTACTACAGTGGGAATTTTCGTTCATAATTTTTGGAGCTAGGGAAGTATGGATGTTGCAGCATTCTTTACAGACTATCCTGTTTAGGCAGATTGCTGTTATGTTTGCATTGTTTGCATATGTTTGCTTCTTTAATGATTCTATTTGAGGATAGGACTATTAAATATGCTGAGGCATTTAGTATGAAATGTTGAATAATAATTTTAGTGATTTGCTACAGCAGAGTATGATAAGGTTTTGGCAATGGTTTATACTAACTTATCTCATGAGTCCTTGTTGAGTTTTGTGTGGATGAAGCTTTTGAGATTTAGGGAGACCGTGATATGAGAGGAATTAAGGAGACACAAAAGTTCAAGCTTGGGGATGCCCAAGGCATCCCAAGATAATATTTCAAGAAATCTCAAGTGTCTAAGCTTGGGGATGCCCCGGTTGGCATCCCACCTTTCTTCTTCAACAACTATCGGTTAGTATCGATTGATCCTAAGTTTTTGCTTCTTCACATGATGTTTGCTATTCTTAGAATGTCATTTTCTTTTCTTTTGCATGCTGTTTGAATAAAATACCAAGATCTGAAATTCTTTAATGCTAGAGAGTCTTCATATAGTTGCATAATTATTCGACTACTCATTGATCTTCACTTATATCTGTCGGAGTAGTTTGTCATTGCTCTAGTGCTTCACTTATATCTTTTAGAGCATGATGATAGTTTTATTTTGAAGAAATAGATGAACTCTCATGCTTCACTTAGATTATTTTGAGAGTATTGAATAGCATGGTAATTTGCTTAAAATCCTAATATGCTAGGTATTCAAGAACAACAAAATTCTCTTATGAGTGTATTGAATACTAAGAGAAGTTTGATACTTGATAATTGTTTTGAGATACGAAGATGGTGATATTAGAGTCATGCTAGTTGAGTAGTTGTAAATTTGAGAGATACTTGTGTTGAAGTTTGTGATTCCCGTAGCATGCACGTATGGTGAACCGTTATGTGATGAAGTCGGAGCATGATTTATTTATTGATTGTCTTCCTTATGAGTGGCGGTCGGGGACGAGCGATGGTCTTTTCCTACCAATCTACCCCCCTAGGAGCATGCGCGTAGTACTTTGTTTTGATAACTAATAGATTTTTGCAATAAGTATGTGAGTTCTTTATGACTAATGTTGAGTCCATGGATTATACGCACTCTCACCCTTCCACCATTGCTAGCCTCTCTAATACCGCGCACCTTTCGCCGGTATCATAAACCCACCATATACCTTCGTCAAAACAACCACCGTACCTACCTATTATGGCATTTCCATAGCCATCCCGAGATATATTGCGATGCAACTTTCCACCATTCCATTTATGACAAACTCCATCATTGTCATATTGCTTAGCATGATCATGTAGTCGACATAGTATTTGTGGCAAAGCCACAGTTCATAATTCTTTCATACTTGTCACTCATGCATCATTGCACATCCTGGTACACCGCCGGAGGCATTCATATAGAGTCATATCTTGTTCTAAGTATCGAGTTGTAATTCTTGAGTTGTAAGTAAATAAAAGTGTGATGATCATCATTATTAGAGCATTGTCCCAGTGAGGAAAGGATGATGGAGATTATGATTCCCCCACAAGTCGGGATGAGACTCCGAACGAAAATAAAAAAATAAAAGAGGCCAAAGAAGCCAAAAAAGATAAAAGAGGCCATAAAAAAAGAGAAGGCCCAAATAAAAAATATAAAAAACAAAAAAAATAAAAAAAGAGAGAAAGAGAGAGAAGGGGCAATGCTACTATCCTTTTACCACACTTGTGCTTCAAAGTAGCACCATGATCTTCATGATAGAGAGTCTCCTATGCTGTCACTTTCATATACTAGTGGGAATCTTTCATTATAGAACTTGGCTTGTATATTACAATGATGGGCTTCCTCAAAATGCCCTAGGTCTTCGTGAGCAAGCAAGTTGGATGCCCACCCACTTAGTTTTTTTTGAGCTTTCATACACTTATAGCTCTAGTGCATCCGTTGCATGGCAATCCCTACTCACTCACATTGATATCTATTGATGGGCATCTCCATAGCCCGTTGATACGCCTAGTTGATGTGAGACTATCTTCTCCTTTTTGTCTTCTCCACAACCACCATTCCATTCCACCTATAGTGCTATATCCATGGCTCACGCTCATGTATTGAGTGAAGATTGAAAAAGTTTGAGAACATCAAAAGTATGAAACAATTGCTTGGCTTGTCATCGGGGTTGTGCATGATTTAAATATGTTGTGTGGTGAAGATGGAGCATAGCCAGACTATATAATTTTGTAGGGATAACTTTCTTTGGCCATGTTATTTTGAGGAGACATAATTGCTTAGTTAGTATGCTTGAAGTATTATTATTTTTATGTCAATATGAACTTTTATCTTGAATCTTTCGGATCTGAATATTCATGCCACAATTAAGAAGAATTGCATTGAAATTATGCCAAGTAGCATTCCACATCAAAAATTCTGTTTTTATCATTTACCTACTCGAGGACGAGCAGGAATTAAGCTTGGGGATGCTGATACGTCTCCAACGTATCTATAATTTTTGATTGCTCCATGCTATATTATCTATTGTTTTGGATGTTTATGGGCTTTATTATACACTTTTATATCATTTTTGGGACTAACCAATTAACCCAGAGCCCAGTGCCAGTTTCTGTTTTTACCTTGTTTTAGGGTTTCAAAGAAAAGGAAAACCAAACGGAGTCCAATTGACCTGAAACTTCACGAAACCCATTTTTGGAAGGAAAGAAGCCCAAAAGACTTGAAGTGCACGTAAGGGAAGCTTCGAGGAGGCCACGAGGTAGGGGGGCGCGCCCTCCACCCTCGTGGCCCCCCTGACTTACTTCTTCTGCCTATATATCTCCATATACCCTAAAGACATCGGGGATCACAATAGATTGGGAGTTCCGCCGCCAGAAGCCTCCGTAGCCACCGAAAGCCAATCTAGACCCATTCCAGCACCCTGCCGGAGGGGGCAATCCCTCTCCGATGGCCATCTTCATCATTCTGGTGTTCTCCATAACGAGGAGGGAGTAGTTCTCTCTCGGGGCTGAGGGTATGTACCAGTAGCTATGTGTTTGATCTCTCTCTCTTTCTCTCTCTCGTGTTCTTGAGATGATACGATCTTGATGTATCGCGAGCTTTGCTATTATATTTGGATCCGATGATGTTTTCTCCCCCTTCTACTCTCTTGTAATGGATTGAGTTTTCCCCTTGAAGTAATCTTATCGGATTGAGTCTTTAAAGATTTGAGAACACTTGATGTATGTCTTGCCGTGGATACCTGTGGTGACAATGGGATATCACGTGATTCACTTGATGTATGTTTTGGTGATCAACCTGCGGGTTCCGCCCATGAACCTACGCATAGGGGTTGGCACATGTTTTCATCGTGATTCTTCGGTAGAAACTTTGGGGCAGTATTTGAGCTTCTATGTGTTGGTTGAATAGATGAATCTGAGATTGTGTGATGCATATCGTATAATCATACCCACGAATACTTGAGGTGACATTGGAGTATCTAGGTGACATTAGGGTTTTGGTTGATTTGTGTCTTAAGGTGTTATTCTAATACAAACTCTAGGGCTGTTTGTGACTCTTATAGGAATAGCCCAACAGATTGATTGGAAAGAATAACATTGAGGTGGTTTCGTACCCTACCATAATCTCTTCATTCGTTCTCCGCTATTAGTGACTTTGGAGTGACTCTTTGTTGCATGTTGAGGGATAGTTATGTGATCCAATTATGATATTATTGTTGAGGGAACTTGCACTAGTGAAAGTATGAACCCTAGGCCTTGTTTCAACGCATTGCAATACCGTTTGTGCTCACTTTTATCATTAGTTATCTTGCTGTTTTTATATTTTCAGATTACAAATACCTTTATCTACTATCCATATACCACTTGTATCACCATCTCTTCGCCGAACTAGTGCACCTATACAATTTACCATTGTATTGGGTGTGTTGGGGACACAAGAGACTCTTTGTTATTTGGTTGTAGGGTTGCTTGAGAGAGACCATCTTCATCCTACGCCTCCTACGGATTGATAAACCTTAGGTCATCCACTTGAGGGAAATTTCCTACTGTCTTACAAACCTCTGCACTTGGAGGCCCAACAACGTCTACAAGAAGAAGGTTGTGTAGTAGACATCAAGCTCTTTTCTGGCGCTGTTGCCGGGGAGGTGAGTGCTTGAAGGTATATCTTTAGATCTTGCAATCGAGTCTTTTAGTTTCTTGTTTTATCACTAGTTTAGATAAAAGAAAACTATAAAAAAATGGAATTGAGTTTGTCTCATACGCTTCACCTTTTTAATATCTTTCATAAGTATGATGGGAAGGAAAATTGTGCTCAAGTGCTAGAAGAAGAAATTTATAAAATGTTTGGCACTAAATCTTTGAATGATGAGCATGATTGCAATGTTGTTAGTACGAATTCTTTGAATATCCATCTTATATATCTTATATATTTACTAATTAGAGGCACCATACGAGTTACCACGTTAATCCTAAATGTTAAGAAAATCCATCCACACGATTAATAAGTCTTTTGTCAATAGTTGTTGGATGAAGCTTGGGACGTGCTCAACGTACGAGAGTCCTGCTCTCACACGTATCTCTCATACGTAATGAAAAAGGAGTCTGGCCTATCTCCTCCATGTTTCCCTTCAAGGAAAAAAATAGCATGTTCCATCTGTCCACATAAAGGTACTAATAGGAAATATCCAGTAATTCCTCCAAATCATAGCACTGCCGTATCCTCTCAACCCTCATGTCCTCACCTCCGATCTAGCGGCCATGTTCATCCCGTCAGCGGCGTTTCGTGCAGAATTGACCTATGATCCAACGGCCACGTTCGTCTCACCATGTGGATCCCTGTTGAGTTGCTTCCTTTGTATGATTCCATCAGCAGCACCCCATCTATGGATCTCCATCCAATATGCCTGTTGAGTTGCTTCCGTTGTATGATTCCATCAGCAGCACCCCATCTATGGATCTCCATCCAATATGATTCAACCACAAGTTTCAAGAAACTCCTTCTGCCGGCTGGCAGGATCATGTTAGAAATCAGACGAGGGTTAGTCCATGTAGGTAAGAAAAATTAAAATTATTTTCTTTGATCAGAAGCCTAATTCCCTCAATTTGTTCGGATATAATCTGTCTCTATTTTCTTACGCTTGACAGTTCAAACGATTTGTTTTTCTGGAACTTTGAGAGACAACAAGACCTACTAGAACACAAGGCTTAAAAATCTATTCGGCAAGCAGCCACATAAGGCAAGGAGAAGCCAGTTGTGGTGCTGTGAGAAACAACGGCGTTGCTGCTGATGCTTACAATCCGGTCCAGAAAAGCAATGGCCATGCTGGCCAGTACTTCGATACCATGCTCAGTACTGGCAGGGAATTGTACCGGGAACGAAACACAGGCCAATGAGTTCTTCCGGGCATCCGTGGTTCCTATCTTGACAAGCAGGCTCAGCTCCAACGTCTCTTTTGTTGCAAATAGAGGTATTTGATTCCATGTATTTTATCTCTAAACAGGAAGGAAATTTTGTTCTTAATAATAAATTGACTAATAATGGTTGCACGGAGAAGGATAGAAATAGAGAAGGATGTGAAGAGGTCTACGTGAAGCTGCATGCATACATAATTAGTTTAAGCACCATTGTAAGTATTATACGTATGTTCCCAGCATATAATATGAAACCTTCGTCATGTTTACTCCAACCAAAGTGGATGTTTGTTTCCGAGTTTACATGCAGGCTTTCATACCATGTGGCGCTTCTAATTTCTAGAGCAAATGCAAAGGACTATTTTCTTATACTCCCTCCGTTCCTAAATATTTGTCTTTTTAGAGGTTTTCAAATGATTACTACATACGGAGCAAAATGAGTGAATCTACATTCTAAAATATGTCTATATACATCCGTATGTGGTGACCATTTGAAATCTCTAGAAAGACAAATATTTAGGAACAGAGGGAGTATATATTTAACGTTTCAGTCTGACTCCACACTCTCTTGATTTCTTGGTAGTTAGTAATGCACTATTTAACTGTTGGGTAATTAACGTGACTGGTAATACAGTTCTGACCTCATGCTCACCAATGCTTCTCCTTAATTGGTAATTTCAAGGAGCCTTTAAGTTTCTATAGTTTGCGCTCTAAAAAATCTGTCTTACAGATGGTATATTATTTCTAATACATAAATCTTATTTATGCGGGTGCCCTTTTTCCAGTGTTTGCATTTTTTTCTTAAGCCATAGATGTGCCAAGGTATTGCACACAGTTATGGGTACATTCTGTGGGTAAGAAGAATAGTAAACTTTCAATGGTCATCAATACGTGTGCGACTTATACTGCTGGAAGTGTTTCAATGTGTAAGACATTCTTAGAAGTATCATTTATTCACTGTATTTTTGTAGGCCTACTGCCAGCTCAGTTCGTCATCCCGGAATTTTGTTCATAACTATGTTGGCAAAAGTTAAATGGTCTGAAACAACATATTCTGTTATATAATTTTGTCTTTAAGTTTGATGACGTCTTTTTTCCAGCTCAAACTATATTCCAACAATTGCTTAGATTTCACATTCAGGTTTAAAACCCACTTAAAATTGTGTGGCACTACGAATTTCTGGAGCAATGCATGCGAGTGCTTCTTTAAATTAAATTTCAGTATGACCTCAGCCTCTTTATTTGACTAAAGAATTAGTCATGTGTTCTCTGATGTTTAGTCATTATTATGGTTGATCGGCAGCGTGCTGTCATCATGCTTGCAAATGATTCCTTCCTTATTAGTTACTCCAGCAGTTTTAATTAACATAGTTTACACCTCTGAATGACCATCTTACAGATTGTACATCTTCGTTACATGAATTTAATTTATTTGTTCCCGTTTCCTGTGTTACATTCTACTTCAGTCACCGGTGCGCTAGAATTAGAAATATCATGTATTCATTGTGTATTTTGTAGGCTTACTCTCATATTTGTTCTTCACCAAGGAGTTTGCTCATGACTAATAAGTTTGCAAAATATAGATCACATGAAGCGTTGTATCATATTTAAATATGCAGTTTTGTTGAGTGTGAGATTCCTAAATTTCATATTTCCCTTGCGTCTCAATACGACATTTGTAGGCTAGGAGATTTTCAAAGGTTTGCATTTAGCATGCCTTTTTATACTTTTGGTTTAGATTCTTTTCAGGTATACATTGTACCTATGCTATGTAGAATTGTGAGATTGGATTTTAAAAAGCATGAGCTAAGGAATTTATGATGCTCTAGATAAGTGATTAAGTTCATTTATCATTGGTACACATGTTCCTCTAAATAATTGTTGAATCCGGGCATGGATTATGTACATTGGCATGCATTTAACCTAAATGGAAAAAAATACGAATTTACATTTATAAATATGATTGTTGATGTTCCTGTGTGATTACTTCCAGAATAGGAAGATTGCTCTTATATATTGTAGGTTGTTGATACATTGGAGTGGAAACCAGGGGATAAATTTGAAATTCGGATGGACATTTGGGTGCAATTAGGTTTCTTCCAAGTTATTTGTCAAGACAAAAGTTCTTCTGTAAGTCGTAACCTTTGAATGTCGTTTGGCTCTGAAGGAGCACTGGCCACTTTGTTGTAACCTTCCAAGGAGCACTGTCAAGACAAAAGGTCTTTTGTAAGTCGTAACCTTCCAAGTTATCACTTTTCAGTTTGTCTGGATGTTGCTACAAAATCAAATAGATCTATTTTGACATATTCTAGCCCGTGCAGTGGCACGAGTTGACGACTAGTGATACTAATGATGATTGCACTAGTTATGATGTCTCCTATAAACATGTCAATTTTTGTGGATTACATTGAGTTTGTACGAACACACCAAATAGGGAAGATAGATATTGCAAGAGGCATAGGTACTTAGAAACTAAACTGTTGCAAGAAAGGCTAGATGATTGTGCTGAAGATTTAAATTTTCTTGGCCGTACTTGTATACTTTGCAATGAACAGGGTCATTTAGCTATCCAATGCAAATTGTTTCATGATTTAATCGTGTCCAAAAATTGTGATGACTTTATTTCCCTTGGACATTATAATGAACTTAGTTTGCTTATAGGCTACGAAGAAATAAAATGTATAACTAACTATCTTCCAGAATTTGCCCGTTATAAACTTCTTGGTTTTGATCTAGAGAAAATTTATATGTATTGTGCGGTGAATTGTATTGAAAATCCTTATATTGCCAACTACATAAAGAAAAGGAAACAAATAGAAGATGAAGAAAATAATAATGAAAGGGAAGAGACTTCCCAATATCTTCCTATTATTTCTTATGATGAATCAGGTAACGAGGAGGAGCCTCCTATTCAACCAATCTCATTAATAAGGAGCTCCAAAAAGAGGATTGAACCCACGCATGATGTGGTGAAGAAGAAGAAAAGAAAAAGGAAGAGAGGTAAAAAGATATCTCTCCCAAATAATGCTGCTCCTATTACTATTGTGCCTCATGAAAATATAATTGTGGAAGATAATACTTCTTATGATCTTGAAAATCTTTTTGGCACTTGCTTGGACGAATATGATAATTGCTATACTATTGGTGCTATCCATACTATTAATTATGATAGTGATTATGCTTATGATATGAAAAGGCCCAAGCTTGGGGATGCTATGTTTGATGAAGATGATGTTTTTGAGAATATATTTGCTGCAATTAATGTTTGTCCCAAGCTTGGGGATGCTACATTTAATGAAGATGATATTTTTAGTCTCCCAAGTTTTGATATGCAAATTTATAATGATGATAACATGCCTCACACTTATGATGATTATTGTGATGATACTTATGCTATAAAAAGTAGTGATTATATTTATAAAACTTGTCATGATTATGATTACCCTTTTTCTGAACATTACTCTTTTAATGTGGAAACAATTTATAGTATTCGAGTCTCTTATGATGCTCCCACTATTCCGAATAAGAAGAATTTTGCTTATGTGGAGAGTAATAAAAATTCTATGCCTGAAGATCATGAAAATAATACTTTAGGTGCTGGTTATATTGTTGAATTCATTCATGATGCTACTGAAAATTATTATGAGGGAGGAATATATGCTTGTAGGAATGTCAACAATATCAAGCTTCCTCTCTATGTGCTTAAAATTTTAAAGTTATGCTTGTTTTGCTTTCCTATGCAAGTTGATTCTTGTTCCCACAAGTTATTTGCTCACAAAATCCCTATGCATAGGAAGTATGTTAGGATTAAATGTGCTAGTCATATTCTTCATGATGCTCTCTTTATGTTCCAATTCTTATCCTTTCTGTGAGCATCATTGAAATCATCATGCCTAGCTAGGGACGTTATACGATAGCGCTTGTTGGGAGGCAACCCAACTTTATTTTTGTTCCTTACTTTTTGCTTCTGTTTAGTAATAAATAATTTATCTAGACTCTGTTATGATTGAGTTTTTTTTGTTTTAATTAGTATTTGTGCCAGGTATAACCTTTGGCAAGACTTGGGTGAAGTCTTTATGATCATGCTGTAAAAAATAAAAACTTTAGCGCTCACGAGAATTGCTACCATTTTTATTTGGAGAGTAATATTTAGTTATTATTTTTGCATATGATTAATAGATAAATTCCTCAGGTCCAGCAATTTATTTGAGAATTTTATGAGTTCCAGAAGTATATGTTTGGTCCAGATTACTACAGACTATTCTGTTTTTGACAGATTCTGTTTTTCGTGTATTGTTTGCTTATTTTGATGAATCTATGGCTAATAAAATAGTTTATAAACCATATAGAAGTTGGAATACAGTAGGTTTAACATCAATATAAATAAAGAATGAGTTCATTACAGTATCTTGAAGTAGTGTTTTCTTTTCTTTCGCTAACGGAGCTTACGAGTTTTCTGTTAAGTTTTGTGTTGTGAAGTTTTCAAGTTTTGGGTAAAGATTCGATGGACTATGGAACAAGGAGTGGTAAGAGCCTAAGATTGGGGATGCCCAAGGCACCCCAAGGTAATATTCAAGGACAACCAAGAGCCTAAGCTCATCCCCTCTTTCGTCTTCATTCATCGGTAACTTTACTTAGAGCTATATTTTTATTCGCCACATGATATGTGTTTTGCTTGGAGCGTCAATTTATTTTGTTAGGATTTGCTTGCTGTTATATAGAACAATGTTTTGCATCTTTTATTTCAACTAGTACAAATACCCGTGCGTTGCACCGGGCGAAAAAACACAACATGCTTCATGTGCCATTATGCACCATTTTTATATCCAATTTTAATAAATATCAATAATAATGTTAAACTGATTAGTCCTTTTTGTAGTATGATTTTTTTGCGGGTATAAATTTGTATTCACCCACAAAAAAAGGTATAAACTTGTATTACTCAAGCAGCAACCTTGCACTCGTCCTTACACAAATCAACGACCTCGAGGGGGCGGAGCCGAGCCAGACTATAGTTCTCCTTTCAGTTTTTGCGAAACTTGCTAAAATATCACTAACTACATTTTGACAACAGCTGATATGAGTAATACGGGCCATACAAAGAGACTTCAAATGCTTGATCTCCGCCACCAAAGAAGCATACACAGACCTCTCCATGTCCCTCCCATTCAGAATATTCATCGCTGAAAGTGAGTCCATCTTAATGCAAACTGGTAGTTCCGTTCACTGTATAGCAATAGATAACCCCTTCAAGTTCGGACGCGAAGAAGCCAACATGCCATTCTTCATCTGATGGAAGAGTTGTTTTGCATAGAATAGATTGTCAATCATTTTTCTTTTGCTTTTCTGAAAATGCATGCAGAAAATTCCTTAAGTTTTAATAAAACTTGTCGTTTTCATAAAAACTGGAATACATTAGCTTCCACCCACTCATATGATGCATGCACCCAGAATATATATTTCTTCTTCTTATTCCATCCATGAGACATAATAATGTTACCAAGATAGCTTGTCAGCCAACACGGATACATTGACACGACAAAACAGTAACTATGTTCATACCTTGTGAGTTATATTCTAAGTATATGTAGATGATGATGAATCAAAGCTTCTCTGCATACTTATTCCTCAGTGCACTTGTCCTGTAACAAGTTAATCTTGTGTCATTATAGAACTTAGTAGAGTTTAGTAACACTTGTATGGGAAAATGATCAACCAGATGATCTGCAAGAGCAGACTACCTTATCATGTATTAGTACGTGACTCTCTTTCTTTGCTGCTGGTAACTTATAACGGTAATGCAGCACACGAAACTCAAGGGAACCACAGTAATACGTATGCTCCCCTCTGAAATACGCCCTTAACTACTGAAGAAAAAGAAGAAATAGTACTCCTGACCAAAAAGAAGAAAAATAGTACTCCTGACAAAAAAGAAGAAATAACAACCAGCTCCATGTAAAAAACAATTATGCTGCAGTAATAGAAATAGAAGTTACGAAAGCCTGAGCAGTTATTCCTGCCCACTAAGCAAAACTGTAGCACTATCAACCATAAGCATTGCATTATTGCATATGGCTAAACTTGACATATATATACCACAGTGCATCCAAACCTATTTCAGCAAGAGAAAGAACTATTCTTTTAGTTTTACTTGATTTTTGTTAGCAAGTAAAATTGTTGGAAGTGTAGCCGTGCGGTGCCAGATTTACATGGACCATATAAACCACAGTAAGATGATGTTAGCTATCTGTATAAATTTGACTCTCCCATGTCTGGATTGCAAGAATTTTCATGAGCTTACCTGAGTACAATGCCGCTGGTCCAGCTTCTTGGTGGAAATCAGATGTGGTCTTGTTGCTGGAGCTGGACTACTCACCGGGACATGATTCTTCGGATGACTTTCCATTGTTGGAAACTCATTGGATTGGCACAACGACTTGTCTGGCCTCATGATGATAGCACTTGTCGTCGACTCTGGAGCATCATACCATGCTTATGTTAAAATCCCCAAAACTAAGATAAGATACATAGAAATCCCAAGAGTATGTGTCAATACGACCTCATCATGAATTGCAAAATCTGTTCCGAGGGAATAATAAATAAGAAGAATGCAGTTTGTGTTAATTACTTCCTCGCATCAATTTAAACTCCTAACTGTTGCAGCTAGTTTCACAAAGGAAAGAAGATGGCAAAATAATACAAAGTTTCCATCCTATAACCATAACTAAACTTGGCTGCAAATGAAAGATATCTACTACAGGAGTTGATCCACACTTTCATCCTCACATGTGACAGTCTCTTCTAAATAACCGGAGTACATTCTACGAGAAGGGAGGCTAAACTCACTCAAACAATAACTGTGAATGATCCTCAAGCAATGACATCCTTCTTGATACAACTAGCTGAAATTAACAACAAGTGGGTTACTATATCCAATTTCCAACTGCAAAGATTAAGTGGTCATGCACACACACAACTCATTTGAAGAATTTCAGACCAGCTAGTTAACATGTGAAGCTGGGCTGCCTGTTTCAAGATTTTTGTTATATCTCCGGGCCCATTTCAGCATATGATGGAACGATTCTTTTAGCTCTTCTTTCTTAGACTCGCTCAATTGTGTGCAGTTTTTGTGACATCTGAACTTCAAAATAAGCAACTTGAAGAACATAATAATCTCAAAACCCGATATGAACAGGACTGACCACGCAACTTGGATAAGATTTTGATGGAACGCATCCAGATCAATCTGTCGATCACCTCTCTCCGAAAAACAATATACACCACCAAATTCAGATGTTGCAGAATTCTATAGGATCTCTTCAAGCTAAGAATCAACAAGATGATGAGAGACCAAAAATCAAAATAATAATTTCACATGTTCAAATGCGCACCTTCCATCCAACTCTCAGATTTGAAAGCAACTGAGAGTATTTCATTGAAGTGTCTGGACATCTAAACTGTACAACCTCAAGCAATTCCAGAACCTACATGAAACAAATAGTACGTAAGATTTTCCAGTGGACAAATTGTCAGGATATCTTACTCTCACTATTAATGAATAAAAGTTAAATGAAACTGCTGGTATAACAGTCTACTGGCCTGAAATCCTGCTATTCGTGTATATGAATAGAAAAAGTTAAATGAACTAAACACCATTAGGCCCCAAAATAAATACAGAATTTTACTGAGATGAGGTCCGAAAATATGTAAACATCATACAACATAATTATGCAGCATTGACAATATCCCCTTTAGCATGTTCCTTGCCTCATCACATAAAGGAGAAAAAGAGCAAACCAAAATCCATGGCTCACTGGCCTATATTCATTGGCTACTAAAAAAATGTCCATATGGTTGTCATTCATTGTCGTCAAGCTCTTCTACTGCCATCCTTATCTGCACAAAAGATAATGTTAGAACTAAAGATTAAACTTATGAAATCTTGAAGTGCAGTATTGTCATGGTGACATACACACGCGAGCCCGTGCTATTCAGTCAAATACCTAGGGGCCCCAAACATTCTGGAGGTAGGATGTTGTCTGTTGATAGTCTTGTGATGAATCAGATTCGAGAGGGAGGGAGGGAGCGTTGCTCAAGAGAGGAATTTTTGGTGGCTGCTCTCCATCAAATAGCAACGGAATCCCAATATTAATCAGAGAAGGGAGAAGGACTTACCAAGTCCATGTTTTCCTCTTACCAAGTCCCATCGGCCATTGTCCAACAGCAGCAGTAGCACCACCAACGGAGCTCGAACCCAGCACCGCAGGATCCCGCCGCCCCTTCCTGAAGTCTCCTTCCTTTCCTTCTTCCTCTTGGCTCTCTCTCATCTCTCTCTCTTTGGCCGCACTCACCAGGGCTGCTGTAGGAGGCGGGCACCACCAAGACTTCCCTGCCGCTCCTCACACCCTCTCCTCCCTGCCTCTCCCCTCACCTATGTCTCTCTCACAGGTACAGAGCCACCGTATCGATGGAGAGACTTCGCCGGAGCTAGCCATCTCGCTCGGTACCGGCGAGGAACGCCGCCGCGATGAACTTGGAATTGAAGCCCCACCATTGGACCTCCTCATGCGCCTCGTAGATCGCATCCACGCCGTCGCCGGAACAGGATCCGACCCCTGCCGCCCCTCCTCGACCGGATCTGGCCGGAGATAGCCGCCTCCGCGCCCGGCGTCGTCTGCATCACGGCCAGCCTCGACCTCGCTCGCCAGATAAGAGGAAGCCTTTTTTCCACTGCTCCGTAGCTCAGAGCGCTCACCTTATCCATCCTTGTGCGGCGCGGGTGGAAAGGAAGACGGCATGGACGAATCGTTTTTCACTTATCCATGGACTGCGGGTCAAATACTAAAAAGCATAGGGACCTTTTTGCAAAAAAGCCACGACGTTGATCCTGGAGACTCAATCCATCCTCTATTATCATTAGGGAGAGATAAAAGTGGCATTGATAGCCTTACTATGCCTATGTTACAAGTATACATGTTGCTGTTTGAAAACAGAAAGTTTACCGCTGTTTCAATAATTCCCTAGAAAAGTCAGAATGTGATAAAATGTTGAAACCTTTTGCATATTAAGCTCTGATAAATTTACTACAGTGGGAATTTGCTTTCATAATTTTTGGAGCTAGGGAAGTATGAATGTTGCAGCATTCTTTACAGACTATCCTGTTTAGGCAGATTTGCTACTGTCCTACAAACCTCCGCACTTGGAGGCCCAACAACGTCTACAAGAAGAAGGTTGTGTAGTAGACATCATCTTCATGGAAGGGACACAGCCCGGACAGAACTCTACAGCAGCGGCAGCAACAGCTACCGGGTCGGCTGCAGCCGGGTCAGAAGACCCCGCGCGCCCCCCAGCTCAGATTCTAATGGACCTCATGGATAAACTGACGACTCTGTTGACCACCGTGGTAGAGCCGGCGGATAAAGCCCAGCACGACGCAGAGGTGGCACGCGTACGTGAAGAGATGGTGTAAGCTAAGGAAAATCTAGCCGCAGAGGAAGTCAGGATGGCAGCAGAGCGGGCGGCTTTAAACGTTCGTGCTCGACAACTTCAAGCGGAGACCTTCCGGCTCTCGATGGATCTTAACGCGTCAAATGAGGTCATGAGGAGGAGGCATCAGAAAACTCAGTCACGTCTACCTCCGACGCTTGATCCTAGGAACCTATTCCATACACCCGGAGCTGGGGGAAGCAACCCGCCGGAGGCAAACCAGATCATGACACCCGGCGCACCGGTTCAGCCGCGTGCCATGGAACCACCTCGTATAATTACCGCTCCACCTCATTATGTACCAACACCGCCGGGTCACTTCTCCAACCCCTTGTAAAACCTCATCACAGCGTCGGCTCGTTTGGCGGCTCTCCCGATGGAAGGCGACTCATCGGCGGCGGTTGAAACACGGAGGGTAAGAGAACTTCTTCAAACAGCTCTGGCACAGCAGGATGCGTACTCCTACAGTCGAGACAGGATCCATTCAACTCCTCGCCCAAGCCAGAGCCCGAGCTACAGTAGGCATATGGAATCCGCAGACATGTCAAGCAATACTCAACGCCACAACCGGCATGAGCCGGTGCGGGCTGGAGCCCTTAACTTGGCGGATCAGGAGAGGATTCAACAAGAGGCGGAATGAGCAGTTCAAATGGCAGCAGATCAGGCGGCTCATCAAACTTTTCCGGCTTATCCAGCAACCTCGGTCGAGGCAGGAGTGGCCACAAGAACCGGAGGCGTCCCTTGCTTGGTGCCAGCCATACGTAATGAGCGTCTGCCGAAGGACTTTAAGGGGCCTCGTAAGGTGCCTAATTACACGGCTGACTTACAGCCCGGGGTTCTGGATTGAGAGTTATGAGATGGCTATGGAGTTGTTGGAGGTCAGCGACGCAGCAATGGCCAAGTATTTCACTATGATGTTGGATGGAACAACTCATACTTGGTTGAAGGGGTTGCCGCCTAATTCTATCGGCTCATGGGCGGAGTTAAAGGCCCGGTTCATCCAGAACTTCAAAGACACGTGTAAGCAGCCTATGCCGATTGTGGACCTAACTAATTGTAAGCAAGAGGACGGTGAGTCTACAACCCATTGGGTGCACCGGGTCAAGGAGATAATACATTCGTCTGATAAGATGGATGCCGGCTCAGCAGTTTTGGTGTTGAAGAAAAATTCCCATTTTAAACCTCTGAAGCAGAAGTTGGGGTGGCTCAAGCGTGACTGTAATGACATGGGCCAGTTAATGGCGGCTCTCCTCAAGTATGCTGATTCTGATAGTACCAAAGACCCGATGCCTGACGAAGAAAAGACAGCGAAGGGAAAGAAGAACGGCAACGACAAGGGTCACCAGCATAACCCGGCAAATCAAGGAGGTAATAAACGCAAGGCTGATGAGTTTGTTGCTAACACCAATGCACAGGGCGAAAATCAACGGCGCAAGGGCAGACAACCCCCTCGGTCGGGCGGGTCAGGTCCCACCCTTGAGCAACTATTGAATGAACCTTGTCCAAGGCATGGCACCCGGGAGAAGCCAGCCACCCACCTGTGGAAAGATTGTACGATCATGAAGGCGTTTAAAAATTCAAACGCGTTTGATGAAGGTCACGACCCAGGTGGCGGTTCAGGTGGAGGCAGTTTCCAAGGCCCGGGCGCCGGTTCAGGTGGAGGAGGATTTCATGGTCAGGGCCATCCTGGTAACCAAGGAGGATATAATCCGCAACCCGGCCAAGGTCATCAGCAGCAACAATCCGGATATCAAAGCAACCCAAAACAACTAAATAGTGGGCAATACCATGTATTCACCACTAGTTTATGTAAGAGGGACCAGAAGCTTCACAAGAGGACTGTCAATGCCGTTGAGCCAGCGATTCCATGTTACTTACGTTGGTCAGAGCAGCCTATTGTGTGGAGCAGAGAAGATCACCCACCCCGGGTCGATAATCCGGGTCACTTGGCTTTGGTAGTGGCACCTCAGGTTGGTGGATACAAATTCATTAAGGTACTCATGGATGGAGGCAGCAACATCAACATCCTCTAGTATGAGATGTTCCACCGGATGGGGTTGACTGATAAGAGTCCTAAACAATCCAACACTGTTTTTCACGGTGTGGTTCCGAGCAAGTTGGCGTACCCAGTGGGTAAGATTGAACTGGAAGTAGCCTTTGGGGATGAGTATGATTCCAGAGCAGAAAAATTAACCTTTGAGGTGGTAAAGATCAAAAGCCCATATCATGCTTTGTTTGGACGGCCGGCTTATGCCAAGTTCATGGCTCGGTCGTGTTATGTATATTTGCAGCTCAAGATGCTGGGCTATAAGGGCACCATCACAGTACATGGGAGTCGGAAAATAGCTTTGGAGTGTGAAGAAGGTGATGCTGCCTATGCTGAATCTGTTTGTGCAACAGAGGAGTTAAAGTTTTACAAGGATCATGTTGACCCGACAGACATGACATCATTAAAGAAACCAACAACATAGCATGAGCCGGTGTTGAAATTCAAATCAGCTGATGACACCAAGATGGTTGACTTTGTGCGTGGCGACTCATCCAAGCAGTTCATCATCAATGCAAACTTGGATCCAAAATAGGAAAGCGCGCTCATCGAGTTCATCCGTGAGAACCAGGACATCTTTGCATGGAAACCTTCAGACATGTCGGGTGTCCCGAGGGAACTCGCTGAGCACACTCTCAATATTTATCCAAAGTTTAAACCTGTTAGGCAGTTTCTCTGACGGTTCAATGAAGAAAGGTGCAAGGCCATCGGAGAAGAGGTGGCCTGACTCTTGGTGGCCGGGTTCATCGTAGAAGTCTTTCACCCAGAGTGGTTAGTGCTACCTCTTGAGCACTGCGTTGGATTTCCCCGAAGAGGAAGGGATGATGAAGCAAAGTAGCATAGGTATTTTCCTCAGTTTTTGAGAACCAAGGTATCAATCCAGTAGGAGGCTACGCTCGAGTCCCTCGTACCTACACAAAAACAATAGCTCAACGCAACCAACGCGCTTAGGGGTTGTCAATCCCTTCACGGTCACTTACGAAAGTGAGATCTGATAGAGATGATAAATAATATTTTTGGTATTTTGGGTATAGAGATGCAAAGTAAAAAGTAAAAGCAAAGTAAAAGCAAAGCAATAATAAAGTGATGGAGATTGATATGATGAGAAAGAGACCCGGGGGCCATAGGTTTCACTAGTGGCTTCTCTCAAGAGCATAAGTATTCTACGGTGGGTGAACAAATTACTGTTGAGCAATTGACAGAATTGAGCATAGTTATGAGAATATCTAGGTATGATCATGTATATAGGCATCACGTCCGAGACAAGTAGACCGAACCGATTCCTGCATCTACTACTATTACTCCACTCATCGACCGCTATCCAGCATGCATCTAGAGTATTAAGTTAAAAATAGAGTAACGCCTTAAGCAAGATGACATGATGTAGAGGGATAGTTTCATGCAATATGATAAAAACCCATCTTGTTATCCTCGATGGCAACGATACAATACGTGCCTTGCTTCCCCTTCTATCACTGGGAAAGGACACCACAAGATCGAACCCAAAGCTAAGCACTTCTCCCATGGCAAGAACAACCAATCTAGTAGGCCAAACCAAACTAATAATTCGAAGAGACTTGCAAAGATAACCAATCATACATAAAAGAATTCAGAGAAGATTCAAATATTATTCATAGATAGACTTGATCATAAACCCACAATTCATCGGTCTCAACAAACACACCGCAAAAAGAAGATTACACCGAATAGATCTCCACGAGAGAGGGGGAGAACATTGTATTGAGATCCAAAAAGAGAGAAGAAGCCATCCAGCTACTAGCTATGGACCCGTAGGTCTGAAGTAAACTACTCACACTTCATCTGAGGGGCTTGGATGATGTTGTAGAAGCCCTCCGTGATTGATGCCCCCTCCGGTGGAGCTCCGGAACAGGCCCCAAGATGGGATCTCGTGGATACAGAAAGTTGCGGCGGTGGAATTAAGTTTTTGGCTCCGTATCTGATCGTTTGGGGGTACGTGGATATATATAGGAGGAAGAAGTACGTGGGTGGAGCTTCGAGGGGCCCACGAGGCAGGGGGCGTGCCCTAGGGGGGGGGGCGCTCTCCACCCTCGTGACCGCCTCGTGGCTTTCTTGACGGAGGGTCCAAGTCTCCTGGATCTTATCTGATGAGAAAATCACGTTTCCGAAGGTTTCATTTCGTTTGGACTCCGTTTGATATTCCTTTTCTTCGAAACCCTAAAACAGGCAAAAAACAGCAATTCTGGGCTAGGCCTCCGGTTAATAGGTTAGTCCCAAAAATAATATAAAAGTGGATAATAAAGCCCAATAATGTCCAAAACAGTAGATAATATAGCATGGAGCAATCAAAAATTATAGATACGTTGGAGACGTATCAAGCATCCCCAAGCTTAATTCCTGCTCGTCCTCAAGTAGGTAAATGATAAAAACAGAATTTTTGATGCGGAGTGCTACTTGGCATAATTTCAATGTAAATCTTCTTAATTGTGGTATGAATATTCAGATTCAAAAGATTCAAGACAAAAGTTCATGTTGACATAAAAATAATAATACTTCAAGCATACTAACAAAGCAATTATGTCTTCTCAAAATAACATGGCCAAAGAAAGCTATCCCTACAAAATCATATAGTCTGGCTATGCTCTATCTTCACCACACAAAGTATTTAAATCATGCACAACCCCGATGACAAGCCAAGCAATTGTTTCATACTTTTGACATTTTCAAAACTTTTTCGATCTTCACGCAATACATGAGCGTGAGCCATGGATATAGCACTATATGTGGAATAGAATGGTGGTTGTGGAGAAGACAAAAAGGGAGAAGATAGTCTCACATCAACTAGGCGTATCAACGGGCTATGGAGATGCCCATCAATAGATATCAATGTGAGTGAGTAGGGATTGCCATGCAACGGATGCACTAGAGCTATAAGTATATGAAAGCTCAACAAAAGAAACTAAGTGGGTGTGCATCCAACTCGCTTGCTCACGAAGACCTAGGGCATTTTGAGGAAGCCCATCATTGGAATATACAAGCCAAGTTCTATAATGAAAAATTCCCACTAGTATATGAAAGTGACAGAATGAGAGACTCTCTATCATGAAGATCATGGTGCTACTTTGAAGCACAAGTGTGGTAAAAGGATAGTAACATTGTCCCTTCTCTCTTTTTCTCTCATTTTTTTTTGGGCCTTCTCTTTTTTATGGCCTCTTTTTTTTCGTCCGGAGTCTCATCCCGACTTGTGGGGGAATCATAGTCTCCATCATCCTTTCCTCACTTGGGACAATGCTCTAAAAATGGTGATCATCACACTTTTATTTTTCTTACAACTCAACAATTACAACTCAATACTTAGAACAAAATATGACTCTATATGAATGCCTCCAGCGGTGTACCAGGATATGCAATGAATCAAGAGTGACATGTATGAAAGAATTATGAACGGTGGCTTTGCCACAAATACACTGTCAACTACATGATCATGCTAGCAATATGACAATGATGGAGCGTGTCATAATGAACGGAACGGTGGAAAGTTGCATGGCAATATATCTCGGAATGGCTATGGAAATGGCATGATAGGTAGGTATGGTGGTTGTTTTGAGGAAGGTATTTGGTGGGTGTATGATACCAGCGAAAAGTGCGCGGTCTTAGAGAGGCTAGCAATGGTGGAAGGAAGGAAAGTGCGTATAATCCATGGACTCAACATTAGTCATAAAGAACTCATATACTTACTGCAAAAATCTAGAAGTTATCAAAGCAAAGTATTACGCGCATGCTCCTAGGGGGATAGATTGGTAGGAAAAGACCATCGCTCGTCCCCGACCGCCACTCATAAGGAAGACAATCAATAAATAAATCATGCTCCGACTTCATCACATAACGGTTCACCATACGTGCATGCTACGGGAATCACAAACTTTAACACAATCATTTCTCAAATTCACAACTACTCAACTAGCATGACTCTAATATCACCATCCTCATATCTCAAAACAATTATCAAGCATCAATTTTTTCTTAGTATTCAACGCACTCAAAAGAAAGTTTTACAAATCTTGAATACCAAGCATATTATTATTAAGCAAATTACCATGCTATTAAGACTCTCAAAATAATCTAAGTGAAGCATGAGAGATCAATACTTTCTATAAAACAAATCCACCACCGTGCTCTAAAAGATATAAGTGAAGCACTAGAGCAAAATCATATAGCTCAAAAGATATAAGTGAAGCACATAGAGTATTCCATCAAATTTCAAATCATGCATGGCTCTCTCAAAAGATGTGTAAATCAAGGATGATTGTGGTAAACTAACAAGCAAAGACTCAAATCATAAAAGACGCTCCAAGCAAAACACATATCATGTGGTGAATAAAAATATAGCTCCAAGTAAAGTTACCGATAGAAGTAGACGAAAGAGGGGATGCCTTCCGGGGCATCCCCAAGCTTTGGCTTTTAGGTTTCCTTAGATTATCTTGGGGGTTCCATGGGAATCCCCAAGCTTAGGCTCTTGCCACTCCTTGTTCCATGATCCATCAAATCTTTACCCAAAACTTGAAAACTTCACAACACAAAACTTAAAGTAGAAAATCTCGTGAGCTCTGTTAGCGAAAGAAAACAAAAGAACACTTCAAGGTACTGTAATGAACTCATTCTTTATTTATATGGGTGTTATACCTACTGTATTCCAACTTCTCTATGTATTATAAACTATTTTACTAGCCATAGATTCATCAAAATAAGCAAACAACACAAGCAGAATCTGTCAAAAACAGAACAGTCTGTAGTAATCTGTAGCTAGCGCAAGATCTGGAACCCCAAAAATTCTAAAATAAATTGCTAGACATGAGGAATTTATCTATTAATCATATTCAAAAAGAATTAACTAAATATCACTCTCCAAATAAAAATGACAGCAGTTCTCGTGAGCGCTAAAGTTTCTGTTTTTTTACATCAAGTTCAACAAGACTTTCCCCAAGTCTTCCCAACGGTTCTACTTGGCACAAACACTAATTAAACACAGAAAACACAACCAAAACAGAGGCTAAATAATTTATTTATTAGTAAACAGGATCAAAAATCAAGGAATAAAAATAAAATTGGGTTGCCTCCCAACAAGCGCTATCGTTTAACACTCCTAGCTAGGCATAACAAGCAAGAATAGGTCTAGGTATTGCCATCTTTGGTAGGCAATTCTTCAATGAGGCATCTACCTCCCTTAGGAATTTATTTATTTCTAGTGATTATCAAACCCTTAGGCACAAGATCGAAAAATTCATTTGTAGCAATAGGTTCCTTAATGACAGCTAAAAGATTGGGATGAATACTTATAGATTTAAGATCCGCAGTTTCCTTACTAGATGATTCACCCTTATTTTTAGGAACATACATAAGCTTGGAAATTTTAGTAGGAGGACTTGGAGTATTCTTTACGGAAGAAAAAGCGTTTCCCAAGTTTGTAATGATACCCTCAAGTTTATCGATTCTAGTGGAGTCTAGATTTATTTTCTCATTAACTATGGGTTCCTTCTCTTTAATATTTTTTAAAGTCATTCCTACCTTAGATCCATATTGGGTAATTTGATTGTGGATCTTTTTATCTAGATTTTTAATTAATTCAACGGTAGCAACTTTATTTTCAATAATTTCAAGTCTTTGCATAACATGCTCTAAAGTTAACATAGTTCCATTAACCAAAAGAGGTGGTGAGCCAAACAAATCTAACATAGCATTATAAGAATCAAAAGTATGACTACCCAAGAAATTCCCTCCGGTAATGGTATCAAGGATATATCTATACCAAGAACTAGCACCTACATAACAATTGCGGAGAAGAACTGAAGTAGATTGCTTCCCGGTAGATCTATTTTGAGCATTGCAAATTCTATACCAAGCATCTTTTATATTTTCTCCCTCCCTTTGTTTAAAATTTAGAACTTCATTCTCGGGAGACAACGGAGAAGATATGAGACTAGCCATGATGACAAGCAAACTAACACACAAGCAAACAAAAAGCAAACAGGCAAAAGAGACAAACAGAGAGGGAGAGGGAGGATAGAGAGAGAGAGAGGGCGAATAAAACGGCAAGGGTGAATTGGGGGGAGAGGAAAATGAGAGGCAAATGGCAAATAATGTAATGCGGGAGATAGGGATTGTGATGGGTACTTGGTATGCTGACTTCTGCGCAGACTCCCCGGCAACGGCGCCAAAAATTCTTCTTGCTACCTCTTGAGCACTGCGTTGGATTTCCCCGAAGAGGAAGGGATGATGCAACAAAGTAGCGTAAGTATTTCCCTCAGTTTTTGAGAACCAAGGTATCAATCCAGTAGGAGGCTACGCTCGATTCCCTCGTACCTACACAAAAACAATAGCTCAACGCAACCAACGCGCTTAGGGGTTGTCAATCCCTTCATGGTCACTTACGAAAGTGAGATCTGATAGAGATAATAAATATTTTTTTTGGTATTTTTGGTATAGAGATGCAAAGTAAAAAGTAAAAGCAAAGTAAAAGCAAAGCAATAATAAAGTGATGGAGATTGATATGATGAGAAAGAGACCCGGGGGCCATAGGTTTCACTAGTGGCTTCTCTCAAGAGCATAAGTATTCTACGGTGGGTGAACAAATTACTGTTGAGCAATTAACAGAATTGAGCATAGTTATGAGAATATCTAGGTATGATCATGTATATAGGCATCACGTCTGAGACAAGTAGACCGAAACGATTCTGCATCTACTACTATTACTCCACTCATCGACCGCTATCCAGCATGCATCTAGAGTATTAAGTTAAAAACAGAGTAACGCCTTAAGCAAGATGACATGATGTAGAGGGATAGACTCATGCAATATGAAGAAAACCCCATCTTGTTATCCTCGATGGCAACGATACAATACGTGCCTTGATGCCCTTACTGTCACCGGGAAAGGACACCGCAAGATTGAACCCAAAGCTAAGCACTTCTCCCATTGCAAGAAAGATCAATCTAGTAGGCCAAACCAAACTGATAATTCGAAGAGACTTGCAAAGGTAACCAATCATACATAAAAGAATTCAGAGAAGATTCAAATATTATTCATAGATAGACTTGATCATAAACCCACAATTCATCGATCTTAACAAACACACCGCAAAAAGAAGATTACATCGAATAGATCTCCACAAGAGAGGGGGAGAACATTGTATTGAGATCCAAAAAGAGAGAAGAAGCCATCTAGCTACTAGCTATGGACCCGTAGGTCTGAAGTAAACTACTCACACTTCATCGGAGGGGCTTGGATGATGATGTAGAAGCCCTCAGTGATCGATGCCCCCTCCGGCGGAGCTCCGGAACAGGCCCCAAGATGGGATCTCGTGGATACAGAAAGTTGCGGCGGTGGAATTAGGTTTTTGGCTCTGTATCTGATCGTTTGGGGGTACGTGGATATATATAGGAGGAAGAAGTACGTCGGTGGAGCTTAGAGGGGCCCACGAGGCAGGGTGGCGCGCTCTCCACCCTCGTGACCGCCTCGTGGCTTTCTTGATGGAGGGTCCAAGTCTCCTGGATCTTATCTGATGAGAAAATCTCGTTTCCGAAGGTTTCATTCTGTTTGGACTCCGTTTGATATTCCTTTTCTTCGAAACCCTAAAACAGGCAAAAACAGCAATTCTAGGCTGGGCCTCCGGTTAATAGGTTAGTCCCAAAAATAATATAAAAGTGGATAATAAAGCCCAATAATGTCCAAAATAGTAGATAATATTGCATGGCACAATCAAAAATTATAGATACGTTGGAGACGTATCAGTTAGCCAACCCGGTGCTTATACTAAAAAAGAATGGCACCTGGCGTATGTATGTGGATTACACCGATCTGAACAAAGCTTGTCCGGCTGATCCTTTTGCCCTCCCCCGTATTGATCAGATCATCGATGCTATAGCGGGTTGCGCACATTTGAGTTTCTTGGATGCTTACTCAGGTTATCATCAGATTAAGATAGCGGTCAAAGATCAGGAGAAGACGGCTTTTATCACTCCTTTTGGAGCTTTCTGCTTTGTGTCTATGCCTTTTGGGCTTAAGAGTGCCCAGACGACTTACCAACGGTGTGTACAGAACTGTCTTCATGATCAGATTGGGCATAATGTTCATGATTATGTGGATGATATAGTGGTAAAATCTAGGAAAGAGGAAACATTGGTCGCAGACCTGAAAGAGACCTTCGATAATCTCCGGGTCTACAGAATGATGCTTAACCCAGCCAAGTGTGTTTTTGGAGTCCCAGCCGGCAAGCTCTTGGGTTTTTTGGTGTCCAACTGAGGTATTGAAGCTAACCCAGAGAAAATCAAGGCAATTACATCCCTGGCCAAACCAACATGCATCAACAATGTTCAACGACTGGCAGGTCGTGTTGCTGCTTTGAGCCGGTTCATAAGCCGGTTAGGGGAGAAGGCAATGCCTTTGTATCAGATGATGAAGAAAACAGATGATTTTGTTTGGAGTGATGCTGCAAACTCTGCTTTTGAAATCTGAAGACACAACTTGCTGAGCCGCCTGTCCTGGCTGCTCCAGTTGAGAAAGAGCCGCTGTTGTTATACATGGCCACCAACTCACGCGTGGTTAGTGTGGCTATTGTGGTGGAGCGCAAGGAGGCTGGCAAGGAACATCCGGTTCAACGTCCGGTTTACTACATCAGTGAGGTGTTAATTGAATCCAAGCAACGATATCCACATTGGCAGAAGCTCGTGTATGGGGTGTTCATGGCAAGCCGGAAGCTTAAACATTATTTTCAGGGTCATCCAATCACTATGGTTAGCTCTGCTCCTTTGGGAGACATTATTCAAAACAGAGAAGCCACTGGACGAGTCGCCAAGTGGGCCATTGAGCTTGGGTCTCATGGGTTGAAGTATGTACCACGTACTGTGATCAAATCTCAAGCACTAATTGACTTCATTAATGACTGGACAGAGATGCATATGCCAGAAGAGAAACCAGACAACACGTATTGGACTATTCATTTTGATGGGTCCAGACAGTTGGAAGGCTCGGGGGCTGGAGTTGTTTTAACCTCTCCTCGAGGTGACAAATTTTGTTATGTGTTACGGCTGATGTTTCCTTGCACTAACAACGCAACAGAGTATGAAGCCTTGCTCCATGGTCTTCGAGTGGCAAAAGAGATGAGTTTGAGCCAAGTCAGATGTCTTGGCGACTCAGATTTAGTGGCTCAACATGTATCAGGCAAGTGGGATTCCAAGGATCCTCTCATGGCGGCTTATTGCCGGGAGGTTGATGCTGTTGTAGGGTATTTTAAAGGTTATTAGGTGGAGCACATTGACCGTAGGAAGGACGAAGCGGCTGATGCTTTAAGCCGGTTGGGGTCTCAGCGTAAGCCGGTACCACCTAACACCTTTTTGGATGTTTTGCATAACCCGTCTGTCAAGTTGCCCACAGAAGAAGATTTAGTTGTTTCTGACCCGGACGCGCAGTTGGTGGCGGCTCTTCATGTCATCCCAGATTGGACAGTCCCGTTCTTGGCTTACATGACCCGGGGAGAGTTACCAGCGGATGAGACCCTGGCTTGACAGATAACCCGACGGTCTAAGTCAATGACGATTTCTGATGGAGAACTATACCATCGCAGTGTCTCTGGAGCGTTTCAACAGTGTGTTTCCGCTGAAGAAGGCCAAGAAATACTTCGTGAGATCCATGAAGGTGATTGTGGTCATCACGCCGGGTCAAAATCTCTGGTGGCCAAAGCTTTTCGTCACAGTTTTTACTGGTTGACGGTTCACGCTGATGCAGAGGATCTGGTTAGCAGATGTGATGGATGTAAAAAAATTGCACGACGAGCACATGTTCCAGCTCAAGAGCTCCGGATGATTCCAGTTACTTGGCCGTTTGCGGTCTGGGGGCTTGATATGGTGGGGCCTTTCAAAAGGTCTAAGGATAAAAAGACACATCTTTTAGTGGCAGTTGATAAATTCACAAAGTGGGTTGAGGCAGAACTGGTGAGTAAGTGTGATGCGCCCACGGCGGTTCAGTTCCTGAAAAAGCTGATCTTCCGCTTTGGTTTTCCACATAGCATTATTACTGACAATGGCGCTAATCTATCCCAAGGGGCTATGGAGGAGTTTTGTCAACGTGAGCATATCCGACTTGATGTTTCTTCTGTAGCTCATCCTCAATCCAATGGTCAAGCTGAGAGAGCAAATCAGGAAATTTTAAAAGGTCTCAAACCCCGGCTTATGGTTCCCTTACATCGAACGCCGGGTTGTTGGGTAGAGGAATTACCCTCGGTGTTGTGGAGTATCAATACCACACCTAACAGGTCTACAGGTTACACACCTTTCTTCATGGTGTATGGAGCAGAAGCAGTGTTGCCTAGTGACATCCGTCATGACTCGCCCCGTGTGGCAGCTTATGTTGAAGCTAATAATGAACAAGCCAGACAGGATGCACTCGACTTTTTAGATGAAGAAAGAGACTTAGCAGCGGCTCGATCAACAATTTAATTATCAATAGGACCTGCGCCGTTATCACAACCGCCGGGTTAAGTCCAGGACTTTTCAGGAAGGCGACCTGGTGCTCCGGCTCATCCAGGATCTGTCAGATGCACACAAGTTATCCCCACCTTGGGAAGGACCCTTTGTGGTCAGCAAGAACTTAAACAACGGGTCGTATTACCTCATTGACGTTCGAGAGCACAAAGACTCACGTAAGTCGGAGGACGAAACCCGCCGGCCGTGGAACATTGCTCAACTTCGGCCATACTACACCTGAGCCACCGACTCTCATCATGTACATACTTTAACATTGTATATACCATGATAAGCAATAAAGTAAGACCATCGGTCTCTTTTCTTTTCAAAGCTTATGCATCTTTGTTATTTCTTATTTTCAAATGACTATTAAGGAGCTGATCATATTTGAATCAAGTCTAACCTTTTTTGGTCCAGCTTATGATCGTATTCGAATCTAGC
Organism: Triticum aestivum; assembly: GCF_018294505.1. Classification (NCBI taxonomy): domain Eukaryota; kingdom Viridiplantae; phylum Streptophyta; class Magnoliopsida; order Poales; family Poaceae; genus Triticum; species Triticum aestivum. Next base: position 683,068,227 of record NC_057800.1, on the reverse strand, counting down.
TACAATATCATGGTCACCTGGGGGCTTCCTGTTCAAACATAGGTCGTATTCGAACCAAAGAGAACATAGCTGTCGTAACCCTCTTGATCGGCTCAAGGCCAAACTCACTTGGGGGCTTCTTGATCGTATCTGAATCATAGCTTAACCCCTTTTGGGTCCAACTTGGATCGTATTCGAAACACAGTCGTTAAAAACCTCTTAAGGTCATTTGGGGGCTTCCTGTTCAAACATAGGACGTATTCGAACCAAAGAGAACATAGCTGTCGGTACCCTCTTGATCGGTGCAACGCCAAAGCCACTGGGGGCTATATGGTCGTATTCGAACCTTAGCTTAACCCTTTTGGTCCGGTTTACTGATCGTATTCGAATCAGAAGCCCCCAACCTTTAAATATAAGGTTAAATCATACTTGTTACCTGTTATTTGCCTTTTAGTTTTTTGTTGTCTCAATTCCACAAATAATTAGCATGATCTTCTTCACCGGCTTGTTTATTTGACAACAAGGCCACCAAGGTATGATGATCATTAAGTATTCAGAGGCATTGACTTCTCAGAAAGATTGAGTTATCAACTTCATTACCCGGGTTATTCAAGCCGGTGGTCTAAGGATCAAAGGTACAAGTATGGCTATTATTTATACGTGCCTGCTCACTACAAAAAAGACACATCCGTGACATTTTGGGCCGAACGAAATTTTTTCTGTCATACATATGACACTTCTATGACGATAATTGTGACAAAACCTGGTATCATCATAGATGTGGTGGGCTCCTACTTCTATGACAAAAAATCATGACAGAAAATGGGCTTTTCGTCCTGGGCGGGCCGGAGATGCAGCCGCATGACATTCTTTGGGCCGTCCATGACAGAAAAAACCATGGTAGAAGCGAGGGGGAGGAAAATTTCGGGGAGTTCCCGGTTACGGTGGGAGGCCGGGGGCCGAGCGATGCGCGTTTCTCTCGTACACGTACGCGCGTGTGTGCGAGGCGTTGGCTCTAACTGAACCCGAGCGAGGCGTTGGGCTCTAACTGAACCCGAGCGATTGCACTGCAGGCTACGCGTTACTGAACCCGAGCGATCGATCGATGGCTGTTAACTGAACCCGATCGAGCGATTCCTTCGCTACTGCTGCTAACTGAAGCCGATCGATGCTGCCTCTGGATGAACAGTGAGCGTTGCGGGGGGGGGGGGGGGTGGATGAACAGTTCCCGGTGGGGGTGGATGAACAGGACCCCGTGGTGTTGCCTCTGGATGAACAGGACCCCGATCGATCGAGCCGGTTGGGGCTGGATGAACAGGACCCCGTGGAGGGCTGGATGAACAGGACCACCCCGTGGAGGGCAGGATGAACAGTAGACGATGGAGGGCAGGATGAACAGTAGCCCGTGGAGGGGTGGTTGAACAGGAGCCCGTGGAGAGGGCTGGTTGAACAGTAGCCGGTGGAGTAGCGCGCGGTGGAGGCTGGATGAACAGGAGCCCGTGGATGAACAGTCGCAGGTGGAGGCTGGAGGAGGTCGACGGTGGATGAACAGTAGCTCGTGGAGGCTGGAGGGGGTCGACGGTGGAGATGAACAGTATCCCGTGGAGTCCTGGTTTGCGGTACACCACACCCCTCCCGATGAAGAGGACCCCCGTTTCGACCGTAGCGGTCCAACACAAGTCCATTTCGTCCGTTTTGCGGTACGCGACACCCCTCCCGATCAACAGGACCCCCGTTTCGACCATAGGAGGTCCGTTCCCTCCGTTTTGCAGTACGCCAGACCTCTCCCGATGAACAGGATCCCATTTCGAACGTGGCCGGTCGAACACAAGGCCGTTTCCTCTGTTTTGCGGTACGCCAGGCCTCGTTTCCATTGCCTGTCCGTCCAAGCCCTCCCGATGAACACGACGCATTCCGTTGCCTCCCCATAAACACGACGACGACGCTGTTTCTCTGTTCCGACCCAGCAATGTACACGAGCCCTGGCCATACGTATGCGCGAGTAGGCGTTCGAGACCACGCCCTTATGTACACATACGTGGCCATATTTTCTTTCTTGCACCCTGGCCGCTGTACGTACGTGTACATGCTATGTGCGCGCCTCTACTACGACACGTGCGCGCCTCTACATCGACCAGTATGTATGTACATGTTCGCAACCAGAATGACAACGCTACATATGCTTCGACCAGGTGGGTCCCGACTGCCAGGCACTTCCTTGCCTGCGAAGATGTAGCTGGTGGGTCCCAGCAGTCAGGGGGCGAATCATTTTTTTGCCCGGACGCACTTCCTTGCATGCGAAGATGTAGCTGGTGGGTCCCAGCAGTCAGGGGGAAATGTTTTTTCACGAAATACAGTGGCCCGTCCAGTGGGTCCCAGCTGTCAGGTGGAGGAATCATTATTTTCCGCGTAATAAGGAGGCACTTCCTTGCTGTGGCTGTGGACCCAGCTGTCAGCCTCTCCACGTACAGTCCATGCCCGATGGAAGTCGTTCCTTGACCAAGTTGACCACGCCGCGCTGAGAGCACCAGAGCGGTGGACGACAGCGAGGCCTAGGAAGGGGACGACATGGAGGCAGGGAAGACTCGACAGTTGTTTCCCACGCGGATGGGAGTATGATTGTATGAGGGTTTACTGGTTCGTCTGCCGTCACCGGAGAATAACAACAGGTGTGGGTGAGTAGAGGGATGGCTAGGCCAGTGATGGGTGTACGGTCGGGCGGTGAGGACTGCGCGGCAGCACAGCTGGCCGCGAGGAGGAGGGAGCAGGCAGTCCCGCCGGCCCTTGTTTGAGCGGCTGGAGCAGGAAGAGCAGAGATTGAAGAAGCACGACGGCCGTTGGATGGACATCCAACAGTCAGTGCTTGTGTGTCAACCTTTTTTTAGGAAAGCCTCAAATCTGTGGAAAACAACATACAACCCATCTGCCATTATTTCTAATAATTTACAACCCATTTGCTAATTCTTAAGGTTTTTTGGAGCCCATATTCTTTTTGTTAGCATTACAGCCCATATTGTGGCAACGGTTAAAAAATTATACGAAATTTTGCATATTTCGGTGCGGCCGAACTGTTTTTAATCCCGAAATTTTGACTCACATTCAAACTGATTTTAAAAATAAATGTATATCAATATAAAATCCAACAAATTCTCCACGCATAAAAATTAATGTAATTTAAAATCTTGAAATGAAAAAAAATATTTGAAACTAATTGCCGGTTTGATGTGTTTTAAAAATGTACAACCCATTTCTCATTACTGATGGGCCATTTTCTCGGCTAGCCGAATGAAAGCTCTCCTCGTCTTGAAAGATTTGCAGCCCAACAGGCCTAACAAAGCGACTTACTTGGCAAATCACAAAAAAACTGTGCTCTGGCCGTGGACCCAGCTGTCAGCATCTCCATGTACATTACTCTTCCGATGGAAGTCGTTCCTTGACCACGTTGACCACGCCGAGCGGAGAGCACCACGGTGGTGGACGACGGCGAGGCCTAGGAAGGGGACGACGCGACAGTGGAAGCCCGCGCGGAGAGGACTACAAGGGTTCACTGGTTCGGCTGCGGTGTGAGGCTGCCGTCGCCGCAGGGCCTGGCCAGCGGTGGGAATAGTAGGGGGCGGTGAGGCCTCTGCGGCAGCACAGCCGACCACGGGAGGCAGGAGCATGCGACACGACCGTCGCTGCTTTGGGCGGCTGGAGCAAGAAGACCAGAGGTTGAAGAAGCACTATGGCCGTTGGATGGACATCGTACGGTCACTGGAGCTAGAATCGTTCATATTGACTAAGTTGACAAAGCCCTTCGTCCCCGTCAACTTAGTAGGCCCACAAGTCAGCCTCCCAGCAAGGTGGGTCCCAGCTAGCCGGGGGAGTATTCATTTTTTTGTGCGTAATAAGGAGGCACTTCCGGTGGGTCCGAGCTGACAGCGGGGGGAACGTTTTTTTCGCGAAATACGGTGGCCCGTCCGGTGGGTCCCAGCAGTCAGGGGGAAACGATTTTTTTCGCAAAATACTGGTGGCCCGTCCGGTGGGTCCCTGCTGTCAGGTGGAGGAATCATTATTTTCCGCGTAATAAGGAGGCACTTCCTTGCTGCCGCCGTGGACCCAGCTGTCAGCCTCTCCACGTACAGTCCACGTCCGATGGAAGTCGTTCCTTCCACGTTGACCACGCCGCGCCGAGAGCACCAGGGCGGTGGACGACGGCGAGGCCTAGGAAGGGGACGACGCGGAGCCGGTGAAGACGCGGCAGTGGATGCCCACGCGGAGAGGAGTATGAGGGTTCACTCGTTCGGCTGCGGTGTGAGGCTGCCGTCGCCGCAGGGCCTGGCCAGCGGTGGGAATAGTAGGGGGCGGTGAGGCCTCCACGGCAGCACAGCCGGCCACGGGAGGCAGGAGCAGGCGGCACGACCGGCGCTGCTTTGGGCGGCTGGAGCAAGAAGACCAGAGGTTGAAGAAGCACTACGGCCGTTGGATGGACATCGTACGGTCACTGCAGCTAGAATCGTTTATATTGACTAAGTTGACAAAGCCCTTGGTACGTCAACTTAGTAGGCCCACAGGTCAGCTTCCGAAACGGTGCGCCCCAGATGTCAGGGGGAGGAATCATTTTTTGGGCGGGTGAAGCTAGAATATCCGAGATTGAAGAAGAAGCACGGCATCCGTTGGATGGACATCCAACGGCCACTGCTGCTAGAACCGTGTGTTGACTATAAGTTGACAAAGCCTTGCATACGCGTCAACTCTGTTTTTTTAGGGGACGCGTCAACTTAGTAAGGCCAGAAGTGTGTGGCAGAGAACTTATAGCCCATTTGAGATTTGTAAGAATGTGTAGCCCATTTTTGAATTCTAATGGAATTTACTACAGCCCATTTACAGTTTGTTAAAAGTACAACCCATTTCAACCAACCGTTCAAAACAGAATTCAATAAAATTTCCCACATTTTGATGGGATCCGAAATATTTTTATCCCGAAATTTCTAGTCAGATTAAATACAATTTCAATATAAATTTATATTACGTAAAAATCCAACGAAACATTGCGCTCGCAACAATTAATGAAATTAAAATTTTCAATATCCAAAAATAATATTTTATAAAGTAATCACGTGTTTGGTGCATTTTTTATAGTTACTGCCCAGTTTTTATAATTACATCCCATTTATTATTTCTTAAAGCCCATTTTCTTGTTAAGCCTAATGCATCCCTCCTAGGAAAGATTTGCAGCCCAGCGGGGCGGAGAATAACAACTTGACCTTGCCTGGGTATTCCTAAAAAAAGTATAGCTGGGCTAGCCATTTTCAGCTTGAAAAAAATTAATATCTGGGCTGGATATCTGGCCTGGGCTAGACGGGCCACAGCCCGCCCAGTTAATACCTGCAGCGATGTTTTCGTTGTTGTTCAGAGGAGAAAAATTAATATCTGGGCTAAACATCGAAAAACTCTGCAGTGCTCACACCTCAAAAACACAAATACTGCTCGAGCTGCTTGGTCCCAGCTGTCGGCCGCTTCTTGTGCAATTCTCTCATTTATTGACTAGTACTACATAGGTTGACAATGGTGTGGGACCGTGATGTCAGGAAACCAGGGGGAAGCAAAATAAATAACTCCAGCGAGCGCTTCCACCTCTCCCTCGTTGTCTCCCGTGGAAACCCCTTTCCTCCCTTTTTTTGCTCGGGCAAGGACCAATGCATGCAGCACGTCCATGCGGTTATTAGGCAAGAAATAAAAGCGCTTTGCATGCTATGAATTACGATGGCCTACATGGGTAGCTAATAAGGCATCCTCTTAACTGCTGTGATTAAATGTTGTGTTTAGAAGAGAGAAATATTCTTCTTTTCCACCAATCTGCTCGCACCTAGGTCGTGATGCAGCTTCTAATACGACTTATTCACCTAGACGGAGGGAGTATAGTTTTATACATATACATATATATATATAATAAGGAGGCACTTGCGTACGTAGGCTATGGACCTGGTGGGTCCCCATTGTCATCCTCTCCAAGTAAAGTCATCTCCTCGCCCGCGCGTGCTTTCCGCCCGAAACAGTCAGCGCCGCCCGCCCCGCTTCCCGGTGCAGGCGATTGCTCCGCCTTCAAACGACACAAGTGCCGTCCGTCCGTCCATCTACCGCCCACATTAATGATACGCAGTTGCCGAGGCGGCTACTCCGGCGCCACACGTCCATCCCTCCGCCCGCCCACCATTGCTATATAAACTACAGCGCCGGCCATAGCCGCAGTCATCTGCATCCGTTCCCTTTATCCTGTCCACACCACTACTGCCCACCATGGCTTCCTCGTGCTCCAGCGCTCTTCGGGACGGGCGGACGACGGACCACAAGGAGATGGCAGCCATTGCTGCCGACCGGCTGGCCGGCAGGCAGCCGGAGGACGACGGCGTCCCAATGAAGAACATGGTAGTCGACGATCCGGCGCCAACCCCCTCCTCTGCGCCATCCTCGCCGGTGCATTGCACCATGACCATCAGCGAGGCCCATGCCCAATATATGGACAGTGTGAGGCAGATGCGTCAGGAGCAGTTCCGGGAGGCGCAGGCCGATGCCGCCTACAACCACCATCTCCTCCAGGAGCATCTGCAAGCGGAGGAGCAGATCGCCGCGGAGCGGGCGGAGCAGGAGGCGCTGCTCGACTCGTACCGCTCCGCCCGCAAGGGCCGCCTCGAGCACTGGCGGGAGCGCATGCGGGTGGCGGAGGCTGCGGCCGCCTACAAAGAGGCTAGCAAAGAGGGTGATGAAGCGGGCGAGGCGCTGTTTGGCGAGACTAAGGACGAGGCAGAGGACAACGACGGCTCCGACGAGTCCCCGCTCCGCTGGCGTTGACGAGGCCCTGCTCCGCCGAGGCCCCGCAGCGCGAACAACGAGGCAGAGGACACCGCTGGCTCCGCCGAGGCCCCACCCCGCCAACAACGAGGCAGAGGACATCGGCGGCTCAGCCGAGGCCCCACCCTGCCGGCAACGCGGGGGAGGATTTCCACCGCTCCGCTAAGGCGCCGCCCGCCGGCAATGAGACAGAGGACATCGCCGGCTCCGCCGAGGCCCCGCCCCGCTGCCAACGAGGCCGCGCCACACAGAAAACGAGGAAGAGTAGAACATGGTAGGTCGCCACCGCTCGGGTCCAAGTAAGGCCACCGCTGCTACCATCCTGTTGAAGCCAAGCTAGGCGGGTTGACCATTGATGGCCGGTTAGCTTCTTGGCGGCGACGTGGAGTCGGGGAGTTCTGCTGGAGAATAACGCTGCTTCTACTTAACTGCTGGTGCAGTTGGCTGACTGACACGTGGGCCCAACAGGCCACATGTCAGTTACGCAACTGCACCTGCAGTTAAGTCACTGAAGCTTCTGTTCGGCTCAGCGGGACACAGGTGGGTAGCTTCGGTTAATTAATTATACCTCCAGCGCACCCCTTTTTAGTTGAAGAATGTATGAAATGTAATGAAATCTGGCATGTTTATATGAAATCCGACCGTGTATGAATGAATTTATTTCGATTAGTTCGAATTCCTGTATCACTGGCATTGGATGAACATGCAAAACAATATGTACTAGCATTATTCCCAGGGTGATCACCTCGTTTGCAGCAGTTTCACATGTACTCCCTCCGGTCCTTTCTAGTCTGCATACAAGTTTTGTCTGCAGTCAAAGTATCTCTACTTTGACCAATCTTATACAAAAAAGTATGCACTTTCACAATGTGCGAAGTAAAAAGGAACAGAAGGAGTACAAAGAGTTTGAGCAGGTTTTTAGCGTTTCTGTACATTGCAATCAAACACACAGGCCTGGCAATTCATAGAGAACATTCAAAACAATCGATGATTATGCATCTCAGCGACTCACATGTCAGAGGCAATATTTACTTCACAACTAAAGAATAAAGAAAAAATTGATCGACGCTGCTGACAGCAAGGGCGTCCCATTCGAAAATATCAAACGCATGTCTTGCTAAAATCAATGAGCAAAATTTGACAAGGTTGTCCCATTCCAAAATATCAAATGCCTACGATTGTGGAATGGGCAGGGTTTGCCATCAGTTCGGACATTGACATGGCACCTCGTGCTAAATAAACCAGCTGTTCTTTTTGTGCAGTTCCACCAAAATCAACCAAATTCGCGCGTAGCTTGTATGATTTCGCCCTTATATGTTGCAACGCCTTGAACTTATCGGCACCTCCTTTCTTGTGGTGGAAATGAATGATTCGATGTATTCATGAACATTTTGTGCAGTTCCCATTGAAATCAAGCTGAGCACCCCTGTTTGCACAAATACAAAAAAGTGATTAGTATAGAGCAAACTGTACTATGAATTGACAGTTTCAACAGGCACATACATGGTCCATGTAGAGCACACTTTTAGAAAAATGGAACTCACCAGAAAGAATCCTAGAACAACATTGTACTCGCGCATCACAGCAAAAAATGGAGATTTTGTCAGTCCTTCTGAGCTGAAGTTAGTTTGGTCTTGTGGGGAGTAATGTAACCATCCTTCAACTGCTCCTTCTGATGATAAGATAGACAGGGCTTCTTCATCCTGGCATAATCGGAACTAGTCACTTCACGTACTCCATATTCTTCTTCAGAGGAAGATGATCCTGTTGTGCAAAGACAAGAGGACTACTAAATGCTAGCATCACTGTTTGCTCGAAAAAAGGAAAGGAAATATTTAAAACAGCACAGATGAAGCACTTCTCAAGGACAATACCACTTTTTCATGACAGCACCGGGAGTTGATTTTTGTTTTTCTTCCCCTTGTTCTTCCCCTTCATCACTTGGTTCAATAACAAACAAGCTTCGCCTTCAATGTAAGATTTGGCATGTCAATTAGGGAGCACAAGTATAGTACTAAACTTAATTTTCTGATGAAAGTGGCAAAATACAGGCCAGCAGTTGTGAAATATCCTTATCTTACCTCAATGGGATATTACGGTGCACATACAGATTGGAAGTCTTGTCTCCATTTGTGCAGTTCACTAAAATCAAGCAACATTATCGTACAAGTAGCACAACATATGAATGCACACTGCAGAATCATGTGAAAGAAGGCTAGTACTGACCTCTCATGATGCGGAATTCAAACAACTCACAAGAAGAAGACCTGAACCAAATTCGCCTTAATGGATAGGAAGTAAGATATCCTCTTGTGCAGTTCCAATAAGATCAAGCAATCAAGCAACGTTGTCGGTGTGACATTTTGGTTGAACTGCACAAAACACTCTTAAAACAAAAGTGTTTTGTGCAGTGCAACAAAAGGTCACAATGGCAACGAGGTGAAGCAGATAACCCTGTTTACACAGAGGTGCAAAGGAAACAATTAGTGGTCAATAACGGTGGATGACACAAAAGCCAACAAAAAGAAGCATCTACCTTATCTAAATGGGAAAGAAAGCAAGACAGTAGCATTTCTCAAATGGTGGAATTGATTAATATTAAAATAGAGATTATATTAACAATAAAATTCATTAAACATGTAATTTGCTTTTAACTGTGGCATTGCATCAATTTTCCAGCGGCATTATTAGAGGGTGTTTGTTTACAGGGACATTTTGGTGTAGGGACTAAAAAAACTCCGTGTCAGTCCCATCTAAACCAAAGAGGGGGGACTTTTAGGGACTAAAAGTGGGCATTTGGGACTAAAGAAAGAAGACCCCGAGGGAGTCTTTTTGGGACTTTTTCCAACAGTTGCCCGTGCCACGCATCGCACCTTGTCTCTATTAGTTCATTACTAGGGGTAACATGGTCTTTTAGCATGTCATTTAATAACCTCTAGTCCATGTTTAGTCCCTGGAACCCAGCAGGTAGGGACTAGGGAGTTTTTAACCAAACAGGGCCTTAGATTAACAACAACTAATGAGTTGCATGGGACAGTGGACGCACCAGCACCATGTGCATCTACCGATGTACTGTGGTCATGCACAGTCTGTTGCAACAAAGAACAAGCAACCAAGGAGCATATTTGTGTTGGTCCCAGTTTTGTTATCTTTAGACGCCTTTCCCTATGTGGGCGCAGCAAATCTAGTCCTGCTCTAACTCTACAGCCTTGTCCCTTCCTTTCCTTTTTGAACTAGTACTTTCGCCCCTTCCTTTCCTCTTTGAACCACGTCCTAGATTTATGTGACATAACTTTCCCCACTACTTTCCCCCATTCCTTTCCTCTTTGAACCACGTCCTAGATTAATGCTATACAACTTTCCCCCTTCATTTCCTCTTTGAACCACGTCCTAGATTCATGCTATATACAACTTTTCCCACTACTTTCCCCCACTCCTTTCCTCTTTGAACCACGTCCTAGATTCATGGTATACATGCAGCTAGAGCAATGCATGTGGAGTAAGTAAATTATACCTTAAGGTTCTTGGGGCGTGGTGTTGGAAATATGCCCTAGAGGCAATAATAAAAGTATTATTATTATATTTCCTTGTTCATGATAATTGTCTTTTATTCATGCTATAACTGTATTATCCGGAAATCGTAATACACGTGTGAATACATAGACCACAATATGTCCCTAGTGAGCCTCTAGTTGACTAGCTCGTTGTGATCAACAGATAGTCATGGTTTCCTGGCTATGGACATTGGATGTCGTTGATAACGGGATCACATCATTAGGAGAATGATGTGATGGACAAGACCCAATCCTAAGACTAGCACAAAAGATCGTGTAGTTCATTTGCTAGAGCTTTGCCAATGTCAAGTATCCCTTCCTTTGACCATGAGATCGTGTAACTCCTGGATAACGTAGGATTGCTTTGGGTGTATTAAACGTCACAACGTAACTGGGTGACTATAAAGGTGCACTACAGGTATCTCCGAAAGTATCTATTGTTTTATGCGGATCGAGACTGGGATTTGTCACTCCGTGTAAACGGAGAGGTATCTCTGGGCCCACTCGGTAGGACATCATCATATGCGCAATGTGACCAAGGAGTTGATCACGGGATGATGTGTTACGGAACGAGTAAAGTGACTTGCCGGTAACGAGATTGAACAAGGTATCGGTATACCGACGATCGAATCTCGGGCAAGTAAAATACCGCTAGACAAAGGGAATTGTATACGGGATCGATTGAGTCCTTGACATCGTGGTTCATCCGATGAGATCATCGTGGAACATGTGGGAGCCAACATGGGTATCCAGATCCCGCTGTTGGTTATTGACCGGAGAACGTCTCGGTCATGTCTGCATGTCTCCCGAACCCGTAGGGTCTACACACTTAAGGTTCGATGACGCTAGGGTTATAAAGGAAGCTTGTATGTGGTTACCGAATGTTGTTCGGAGTCCCGGATGAGATCCCGGACGTCACGAGGAGTTCCGGAATGGTCCGGAGGTAAAGATTTATATATAGGAAGTCCTGTTTCGGCCATCGGGACAAGTTTCGGGGTCATCGGTATTGTACCGGGACCACCGGAAGGGTCCCGGGGGCCCACCGGGTGGGGCCACCTGCCCCGGGGGGCCACATGGGCTGTAGGGGGTGCGCCTTGGCCTACATGGGCCAAGGGCACCAGCCCCAAGAGGCCCATGCGCCTAGGGAACCCTAGAGGGAAGAGTCCTCAAGGGGGAAGGCACCTCCGAGGTGCCTTGGGGAGGATGGACTCCTCCCCCCCTCTTGGCCGCACCCCAAAACCCATCTAGGGCTGGCCGCCGCCCCTAGGGGGTGGGAAAACCCTAAAGGGGGCGCAGCCCCCTTCCCCCCTATATATATTGAGGCATGGGGCTGCCCATAACACGCGATTTGATCTCTCGTTGGTGCAGCCCTGCCCCTCTCCCTCCTCCTCCTCTCCCATGGTGCTTGGCGAAGCCCTGCTGGATTGCCACGCTCCTCCATCACCACCACGCCGTTGTGCTGCTGTTGGATGGAGTCTTCCTCAACCTCTCCCTCTCTCCTTGCTGGATCAAGGCGTGGGAGACGTCACCGGGCTGTACGTGTGTTGAACGCGGAGGTGCCGTCCGTTCGGCACTTGATCATCGGTGATCTGAATCACGACGAGTACGACTCCATCAACCCCGTTCACTTGAACGCTTCCGCTTAGCGATCTACAAGGGTATGTAGATGCACTCTCCTTCTACTCGTAGCTGGTTTCTCCATAGATAGATCTTGGTGACGCGTAGGAAAATTTTGAATTTCTGCTACGTTCCCCAACAGTGGCATCATGAGCTAGGTCTATTGCGTAGATTCTTTGCACGAGTAGAACACAAAGTAGTTGTGGGCGTTGATGTTGTTCAATATGCTTACCGTTACTAGTCCAATCTTGTTTCGACGGTATTGTGGGATGAAGCGGCCCGGACCGACCTTACACGTACTCTTACGTGAGACAGGTTCCACCGATTGACATGCACTTGGTGCATAAGGTGGCTAGCGGGTGCCAGTCTCTCCCACTTTAGTCGGAACGGATTCGATGAAAAGGGTCCTTATGAAGGGTAAATAGCAATTGGCATATCACGTTGTGGTTTTGCGTAGGTAAGAAACGTTCTTGCTAGAAACCCATAGCAGCCACGTAAAACATGCAAACAACAATTAGAGGACGTCTAACTTGTTTTTGCAGGGTATGCTATGTGATGTGATATGGCCAAAAGGATGTGATGAATGATATATGTGATGTATGAGATTGATCATGTTCTTGTAATAGGATTCACGACTTGCATGTCGATGAGTATGACAACCGGCAGGAGCCATAGGAGTTGTCTTTATTTATTGTATGACCTGCGTGTCATTGAAGAACGCCATGTAAACTACTTTACTTTATTGCTAAACATGTTAGTCATAGAAGTAGAAGTAGTCGTTGGCGTGACAACTTCATGAAGACACGATGATGGAGATCATGATGATGGAGATCATGGTGTCATGCCGGTGACAAGATGATCATGGAGCCCCGAAGATGGAAGATCAATGGAGCTATATGATATTGGCCATATCATGTCACTACTATATAATTGCATGTGATGTTTATTATGTTTATGCATCTTGTTTACTTAGGACGATGGTAGTAAATAAGATGATCCCTTACAAAATTTCAAGAAGTGTTCTCCCCTAACTGTGCACCGTTGCTACAGTTCGTCGCTTCTAAGCACCACGTGATGATCGGGTGTGATGGATTCTTACGTTCACATACAACGGGTGTAAGACAGTTTTACACAGCGAAAACACTTAGGGTTAACTTGACGAGCCTAGCATGTGCAGACATGGCCTCGGAACACGGAGACCGAAAGGTCGAGCATGAGTCGTATAGTAGATACGATCAACATGAAGATGTTCACCGATGATGACTAGTCCGTCTCACGTGATGATCGGACACGGCCTAGTTGACTCGGATCATGTAATCACTTAGATGACCAGAGGGATGTCTATCTAAGTGGGAGTTCATAAGATGAACTTAATTATCTTGAACATAGTCAAAAGACCTTTTGCAAATTATGTCGTAGCTCGCGCTTTAGTTCTACTGTTTAGTTATGTTCCTAGAGAAAATATAGTTGAAAGTTGATAGTAGCGATTATGCGATCAGTAGAAAGCTTATGTCCTTAATGCACCGCTCAGTGTGCTGAACCCCAACGTCGTTTGTGGATGTTGCGAACATCGGACATACACGTTTTGATAACTACATGATAGTTCAGTTAAATGGTTTAAGTAGAGGCACCAAAGACGTTTTCGAAACGTCGCGGAACATATGAGATGTTTCGAGGGCTGAAATTGGGATTTCAGGCTCGTGCCCACGTCAAGAGGTATAAGACCTCCGACGATTTTCTTAGCCTGCAAACTAAGGGAGAAAAGCTCAATCGTTGAGCTTGTGCTCAGATTGTCTGAGTGCAACAATCACTTGAATCGAGTGGGAGTTGATCTTCCAGATGAGATAGTGATGTTTCTCCAAAGTCATTGCCACCAAGCTGCTAGAGCTTCGTGATGAACTATAACATATCAGGGATAGATATGATGATCCTTGAGGTATTCGCGATGTTTGACACCGCGAAAGTAGAAATCAAGAAGGAGCATCAATTGTTGATGGTTGGTGAAACCACTAGTTTCAAGAAGGGCAAGGGAACAAAGGGATACTTCATGAAACAGCAATTCAGCTGCTGCTCTAGTGAAGAGACCCAAGGTTGAACCCAAACCCGAGACTAAGTGCTTCTGTAATAAGGGGAACAGCCACTGGAGCAGAGTTACCCTAGATACTTGGTAGATGAGAAGGCTGGCAAAGTCAATAGAAGTATATTGGATATACATTATGTTAATGTGTACTTTACTAGTACTCCTAGTAGCACCAGGGTATTAGATACCGGTTCGGTTGCTAAGTGTTAGTAACTCGAAATAAAAGAGCTACGGAATAAACGGAGACTAGCTAAAGGTGAGCTGACGATATGTGTTGGAAGTGTTTCCACGTTTGATGTGATCAAACATCGCACGCTCCCTCTACCATCAAGATTAGTATTAAACCTGAATGGTTTATTGAATCTCGATCATAGTGATACACATTTTCATGCCAAAAGATATAAGATAGTAATGATAGTACCACTTGCTCGTGGCACTGCCATGTAAGTCATATTGGTATAAAACGCATGAAGAAGCTCCATGTTGATGGATCTTTGGACTCACTCGTTTTTGAAAAGTGTGAGACATGCGAACCATGTCTATTGGTGTATATGCATGAAGAAACTCCATGCAAATGGACCGTTTGGACTCAATTGATTTTGAATTACTTGAGATATGCAAATCATACCACATAGGCAAGATGACTGAAAAGCCTCGTTTTTCAATAAGATGGAACAAGATAGCAACTTGTTGGAAGTAACACATTTTGATGTGTGTAGTCCAATGAGTGCTGAGGCATGCAGTGAATATCGTTATGTTCTTACTTCACAGATGATTCGAGTAGATGTTGAGAATATTTTCTTGATGAAACACAAGTCTGAATTATTGAATGGTTCAAGTAATTTCAGAGTGAAGTAGAAGATCATTGTGACAAGAGGATAAAATGTCTATGATATGATCATAGAGATGAATATCTGAGTTACGAGTTTTGGCACACAATTAAGACATTGTGGAAATTGTTTCGCAATTAATACCGCCTGGAACACCATAGTGTGATGGTGTGTCCGAACATCGTAGTTGCACCCTATTGGATATGGTGCGTACCATGATGTCTCTTATCGAATTACCACTTTCGTTCATGGGTTAGGCATTAGAGACAACCACATTCACTTTAAATAGGGCACCACGTAATTCCGTTGAGATGACACCGTATGAATTATGGTTTAGAGAAACCTAAGTTGTCGTTTCTTAAAGGTTTGGGGCTGCGACGCTTATGTGAAAAAGTTTCAGGATTAAGCTCGAACCCAAAGCGGATAAAATGCATCTTCATAGGACACCCAAAACAGTTGGGTATACCTCCTAATTCAGATCCGAAAGCAATATGGATTGTTTCTTGAATCGGGTCCTTTCTCGAGGAAAGGTTTCTCTCGAAAGAGTTGAGTGGGAGGATGGTGGAGACTTGATGAGGTTATTGAACCGTCTCTTCAACTAGTGTGTGGCAGGGCACAGGAAGTTGTTCCTGTGGCACCTACACCAATTGAAGTGGAAGCTTATGATATTGATCATGAAACTTCGGATCAAGTCACTACCAAACCTCGTAGGACGACAAGGACACGTACTACTTCGGAGTGGTAAGGTGATCCTGTCTTGAAGGTCATGTTGCTAGACAACAATGAACCTACGAGCTATGGAGAAGCGATGGTGGGCCCGAATTCCGACAAATGGTTAGAAGCCATGAAATCCGAGATAGTATCCATATATCAGAACAAAGCATGGACTTTGATGGACTTGCCCGATGATCGGCAATCCATTGAGATAAATGGATCTTTTAAGAAGAAGACGGACGTGGATGGTAATGTCACCATCTATGAAGCTCGACTTGTGGCGAAGTGTTTTCCGACAAGTTCAAGGAGTTGACTACGATGAGATTTTCTCACTCGTAGCGATGCTTAAAGTCCGTCGGAATCATGTTAGCATTAGCTGCATTTATGAAATCTGGCAGATGGATGTCAAGACAAGTTTCCTTACTAGTTTTCGTAAGGAAAGGTTGTATGCAATACAATCAGAAAAGTTTTGTCGATCCTAAGGATGCTAAAAGGTATGCTAGCTCCAGCGATCCTTTTAAGGACTGGAGTAAGCATCTCGGAGTTGGAATGTACGCTTTGATGAGATGATCAAAGATTTTGGATTTATACAAAGTTTATAAGAAACTTGTATTTCCAAAGAAGTGAGTGGGAGCACTATAGAATTTCTGATGAGTATATGTTGTTGACATATTGTTGATCAGAAATGATGTAGAATTTCTAGAAAGCATATAGGGTTATTTGAAAGGTGTTTTTCAATGGAAAGCCTGGATTAAGCTGCTTGAGCATTGAGCATCAAGATCTATAAGGATAGATCAAAACGCTTAATGGTACTTTCAAATGAGCACATACCTTGACATGATCTTGAAGGTGTTCAAGATGGACCAGTCAAAGAAGGAGTTCTTGCCTGAGTTGTAAGGTACGAAGTTAAGACTTAAAGCTCGACCACGGCAGAATAGAGAGAAAGGACGAAGGTCGTCCCCTATGCTTAAGACGTAGGCTCTTCAGTATGCTATGCTGTGTACCGCACCTGAAGTGTGCCTTGCCATGAGTCAGTCAAGGGGTACAAGAGTGATCCAAGAATGGCTCACAGGACAGCGGTCAAAGTTATCCTTAGTAACTAGTGGACTAAGGAATTTTCTCGATTATGGAGGTGGTAAAAGAGTTCGTCGTAAAGGGTTACGTCGATGCAAGCTTGACACCTATCCGGATAGCTCTGAGTAGAGAGACCGGATACATATAATGGAGCAATAATTTAGAATAGCTCCAAGTAGAACAGTTGTTTGGAATAGCTCCAAATAGAGCGTGGTAGCTGCATCTAGGAGATGACATAGAGATTTGTAAAGCACACACGGATCTGAAAGGTTCAGACCCGTTGACTAAAACCTCTCTCACAAGCAACATGATCAAACATAAAACTCATTGAGTGTTAATCACATAGTGATGTGAACTAGACTACTGACTCTAGTAAACTCTTGGGTATTAGTCACATGGCGATGTGACCTGTGAGTGTTAATCACATGGCGATGTGAACTAGATTATTGACTCTAGTGCAAGTGGGAGACTGTTGGAAATATGCCCTAGAGGCAATAATAAAAGTATTATTATTATATTTCCTTGTTCATGATAATTGTCTTTTATTCATGCTATAACTGTATTATCCGGAAATCGTAATACACGTGTGAATACATAGACCACAATATGTCCCTAGTGAGCCTCTAGTTGACTAGCTCGTTGTGATCAACAGATAGTCATGGTTTCCTGGCTATGGACATTGGATGTCGTTGATAACGGGATCACATCATTAGGAGAATGATGTGATGGACAAGACCCAATCCTAAGACTAGCACAAAAGATCGTGTAGTTCATTTGCTAGAGCTTTGCCAATGTCAAGTATCTCTTCCTTTGACCATGAGATCGTGTAACTCCTGGATACCGTAGGAGTGCTTTGGGTGTATCAAACGTCACAACGTAACTGGGTGACTATAAAGGTGCACTACAGGTATCTCCGAAAGTATCTATTGTTTTATGCGGATCGAGACTGGGATTTGTCACTCCGTGTAAACGGAGAGGTATCTCTGGGCCCACTCGGTAGGACATCATCATATGCGCAATGTGACCAAGGAGTTGATCACGGGATGATGTGTTACGGAACGAGTAAAGTGACTTGCCGGTAACGAGATTGAACAAGGTATCGGTATACCGACGATCGAATCTCGGGCAAGTAAAATACCGCTAGACAAAGGGAATTGTATACGGGATCGATTGAGTCCTTGACATCGTGGTTCATCCGATGAGATCATCGTGGAACATGTGGGAGCCAACATGGGTATCCAGATCCCGCTGTTGGTTATTGACCGGAGAACGTCTCGGTCATGTCTGCATGTCTCCCGAACCCGTAGGGTCTACACACTTAAGGTTCGATGACGCTAGGGTTATAAAGGAAGCTTGTATGTGGTTACCGAATGTTGTTCGGAGTCCCGGATGAGATCCCGGACGTCACGAGGAGTTCCGGAATGGTCCGGAGGTAAAGATTTATATATAGGAAGTCCTGTTTCGGCCATCGGGACAAGTTTCGGGGTCATCGGTATTGTACCGGGACCACCGGAAGGGTCCCGGGGGCCCACCGGGTGGGGCCACCTGCCCCGGGGGGCCACATGGGCTGTAGGGGGTGCGCCTTGGCCTACATGGGCCAAGGGCACCAGCCCCAAGAGGCCCATGCGCCTAGGGAACCCTAGAGGGAAGAGTCCTCAAGGGGGAAGGCACCTCCGAGGTGCCTTGGGGAGGATGGACTCCTCCCCCCCTCTTGGCCGCACCCCAAAACCCATCTAGGGCTGGCCGCCGCCCCTAGGGGGTGGGAAAACCCTAAAGGGGGCGCAGCCCCCTTCCCCCTATATATATTGAGGCATGGGGCTGCCCATAACACGCGATTTGATCTCTCGTTGGTGCAGCCCTGCCCCTCTCCCTCCTCCTCCTCTCCCATGGTGCTTGGCGAAGCCCTGCTGGATTGCCACGCTCCTCCATCACCACCACGCCGTTGTGCTACTGTTGGATGGAGTCTTCCTCAACCTCTCCCTCTCTCCTTGCTGGATCAAGGCGTGGGAGACGTCACCGGGCTGTACGTGTGTTGAACGCGGAGGTGCCGTCCGTTCGGCACTTGATCATCGGTGATCTGAATCACGACGAGTACGACTCCATCAACCCCGTTCACTTGAACGCTTCCGCTTAGCGATCTACAAGGGTATGTAGATGCACTCTCCTTCTACTCGTAGCTGGTTTCTCCATAGATAGATCTTGGTGACGCGTAGGAAAATTTTGAATTTCTGCTACGTTCCCCAACACGTGGTTCGGTGGGTGACAGAACGGCAGCGAAGAAGAAGGGGTCGGAGGCCCTCCCGCGCCTCCGCTGGGTGGAAAGTGAACAGCTGCGCCGGTAGTCCCTCGCCGACGGCGACAACGTTAAGCCTCCTTCCCTTCCCAGCGAACGGATCCTGCCGGCTCTTTGAGCAGCAGTGAGGGGAGAGAGAGGCCAACGAAGTCTTTTTTAGATCTGGAGAGGGCGAGAGAGTGTGAAGAGAGCAACTACAAGCGCTGAGGCTCCAGCGGGAGAGGGTGAGAAAGTGAGCGAACAGGCTAACCAGCTACACAACCCTCCCGTTATGTTCAACGAGAGGGAAATAACCTTTTATACATTCCTGCATTCGTGTGACAAGCATGCCGTGTGTTTTTTTTGTGTGTGTGTGGGAGTCATTGGGATTTCAATCATAATCATGTCATGTGGCTTTGGTGGTAAGACTATCCACAGTGGTGCAGAAATAATGCAGCCTTAGTCACCTTACCTCTCTCCACGTAGTACGTTGGGTCCCACCAGTCAGAGGGTGAAACAAACAAATTAATAAGAAAAATTAAAGCGCCAGCGGTGTATCTTACCTCACACATCTCGCTACTACTCGGGAACACTGTCCAATTGATCCCTCTGTTCGCTCACGTACTATTTTAAGTGAATCCTTATTATAACATGCACACAAATTTTGGCCACTTGTATTCGACTTAAGTCAGTGTGCCACCGTATCTCATATACTTACTACTCCCTCCATCTAGGTGTAATAAGTCATGTTAGAAGGTGCAATGGGACCAAGGTGCGTGTGTGTGTGTGTGTGTTTAACACCATGTGTGTGTTAGAGAGAGCGACAGATCGACCTACTCCTGCAGAGAGATGTTGTGTAGTGTACGATTTTAGCCGCGAGAGTCGGTGCATCCTCTCGTTTCCGGGCGTGTCCGGTAGGGACATGCGGACAGCTGCCACGCCCGCTCCTGACCAGCCTGGCCCACCCAAAGCCCCTCCATCGCCCCCGCGCGCTTCCCGCCCGAAACGGTCAGCGCCGCTCCAAAGAATCGGTGCCGCATTCATGCCCGGGCAGAGCGGACGCGACCTCTCACTGGCGCAAGAGTGATGGTTGCTTCGTCCGTCCAACTTACTGCTGGGTCTATGTGATTTGACAGCTCATTGGTCTTTATTACTGAGGTGGTAGGACTGCTGGATGTCCCACACTTTCGGCAAAAGGAGGTATACTACTACTACTAGATTACAATTTTCTCCATTCTTACAGTGGAGGTGTGCAAGAGCAGTGAAAACACGCAGGCTCAGTGATTACATGGCCCACCTCACACTACTATCACCGTGCGACACCTAAGTCTTTACATAGTACTCCCTTCGTTCCTAAATATTACTAGATGAGTCCCCGCGCGTTTGCGCAGAACAACGGTATATCTCTCTGCGCAAAATTATCAATTTCATAGAACAAAAAAAAACTCTATAACCGCATGACAAATGTGGTAGCCAAACTAAATAAACTCCCATCATCATTTAGATCATCCCACATAAGGAAAAAAGATCAGCCAACTCCTGAACTCCTACTGCATAATGGGATTATATTTTTCTTTTTGACATGTTAATGGGACTTAAAAGCTCACTTACATGCATGCTACCGGTGCATGCTTGCTGCAGACATGTTGATGTGATTTAAAACCCACTCACATGCATGTGGCACGGTATTTCTGCATGCTTGCATGTGGCTTAGTGCGGAGCCTCTCAATGTCAAGATCAGACGGCTATTATGGACTGATTTACTTCATCTAACGGCTACATCAATTTTGATGACGTGGCTCAAGGAGAGGATAGAGAATTCCTAGTAGTGGGGGCTAGCTATTACTAGTATATATAAGTCTTTGTAGAGATTCCACTACATACGGAACAAAATGAATGAATCTACACTGAAAATGCATCTATATACATCCGCATGTGGTTCATGGTGAAATCTCTACAAATACGTATTGTAATTTATCAGCGAGATAAATTTGTACAATGCTATGAAGCTTCCAGCTTCTGTTACATGTATCTTGCGTCCAAGGTTGCCTGTTGCAACATTTCATCAAATACAAAGGAGACTAACATGCATGCTATTGCATCTCAATGATTGACAAATCATAGCAAATATGTACTCCCTCCGTTCCAAAATAAGTTCCTCAACTTTGTGCAAACTTTAGTACAAAGTTGTACTAGTACTAAAGTTGACACTTATTTTGGAACAGAGGCAACTAAAGAAAAAAATAATCCATGCAGTCCCTAGCCCTTGAACCGTGAACCCTGACCAGGCTTCAATTTGCTAGCAATGTTCGAGCTTCCTAATAAATGAAGTTTGCAACCTTTTGACCATCAGATCATTTTGTGCAGTTTCACCAAAATCGAGATGAGCATCCCTGTGGCAAAGAAATTGAACAAGCGTGATTAGAATAAGATTACTGGGACTAGTTGATGAGACATAAACTCATCACAAATACAGTACGTAGAAGCCAATAGAGGTATGTGCGGGGCAAGGAAGTAGAGAAATATCCACAGGGAGTGATGTGGGCAGCTGGAGCAGTGGTGCAAGCCGGCTGTAAAGGGAGTTGTACCTGAGGGACGTAGCTCAACCTTGAGGAGGGCGGCGGGAGGTGGCAACTGCCCACGTCGCGGCAGTGAGCAAGGGACGAAGGCAACCTCACCGGCTTTGTGAGAGAGAACGGCGGGGACCCCTGATCGAGACGTGCCGACAGTGGGTTTTCATTGTCGGCGACAGCCACCGCATCTACACTAAGCATCCACCCCTTCCCCAAGCGGACGTGATCCGCCGGGATGTTAGAGATGTGGCCACAGTCGTTTTGTGTGAGAGAGTGTGAAGAGAGCAACCCCAGCAAGCAACCGTGTAGGCTGGCCCGTCCTGACTATGTGCTCCTTTTCTCTCCATATGAACCTATCATATTGCGTACATTCCACTGAAGAAAAAAACTTTATTTATAAATGATGTGGCACCTACTACTCGTTCTCGTATAACCTTGCGCTTGGCATCTCCAAAATATTGACCTTGCGATTGGCTCCTCGCCTCTTCGGGAAGTCGAGCAATAATGGTAGTGCAGTATATATCGTTCTGGCTATATGAGACCGAATGAATTGCTGCACATCCACCACGTGGGCGAGGGTCGAGGGGCGAGGGAGAGTGCTACATACGGATCAAAATGAGTGAATCTACACTCTAAAATACGTTTATATACATCAGTGTTTGGAGTATGTACTAGTAGTTCATATTGAAATCTACTAAAGGACATATATATTCCAAACAATATGATATAATCTCTATAACCAAGGTAGTAGGGACGAGGAGTAAACGGAAGGAGTAGTAAATTTTTCTCCTCGTCCTGCGAGCCACCACGCGCATGGGCGAGGGAGCGGGCGTAAGGCGTAGTAAGCAAGCTTCACCTCATCCTACGAGCCATCGCGCCCGTGGGCGGGGGAGATGGCGTACTAAGCAAGCTTCTCCTTGTTCTACGAGTTGACATGGCACATCAAAAGTACTCCAGTGTATAGAGCCTTGCCTCTAAGGTAGGCCCACATGGTTTGCCTCTTTTTTTAACAAAACACGTCAAGTCACAATTTGTTTGTTCACCCGTGGTAGATGATCCTCCCTCCACCAAGTGGACAACCAGTACACGTGCCAAATTACCACGTGGGTGCCTTTTTCATACAGAAATGAGCTCCACCGTGTACCCGCGCGGGTGTAATTGGGAAAGAGACGGGAGTACGTGCGCCGTGCATGCACCTCTTCTCTTCATGCATGTTCCCCACCTACGTGGGTGTGTGTGAGAGATACAAACCACATTCGTGAGTGTTTTTTGTTTTGGGGTGGGGGGTGGGGTGGGGGGTTGATTTCGTGAATTATTTGTGGGAATATGTGTCGATGACATCTCAAACAAAATTTTGCATGCAATGTGTGTGAAATGGAGGCCTATCCATATCATACATAGAGGGTCGGGCAATCCACGAGAAGAGAGGGAGGGGTCATAGCTATCGATAGAGTCGAAGAGAGGATCAAGTGGGTGGGTGCGAGATCAATGAAGAGAGCCATCGAAATTGTGTGTGTGTACAAGTCAAAGATATAGGGCGACTGGCCTACCAGAACGTTAGAGGGCACACGTCAAGTTTGTGTGTGGCAGGGAGACATGACTAGAGCGCTCGATGTATCAGTGTGTGTGTGGGAGGGAGGGGGGTGGTGGGAGGGGTAGGCAGAGGCCTAACTATAGAGGTAGAACGACTCGTATATGTGTTGAGAAGGAGAGACCCAGCTATGTCTTGAGGGAGATCGGTCGACATCCATACATAACTGAAGGACGGGAAATATGATGGGAGAGAGATAAAGGAGAGAGAGAGGGAGGGAGAGGGGTAGAGTGCTGGATGGGTGATGGAGTTGCTTCTCGAAGATGGTGGGAGAGGCCTACTAGACAAACTGAGGGTGGAACTGCAATGTTATCAATAAGAGTGGGGATGTGTTTCTGTGTGTGCCTGTGCGTGATAGATCTGTCGGGACGCATCCATGGATGATGAAGGGGAACCATGTGTTTGGTAAGAAAACCTAACTAGATCGGTAGATCAATTGTTGTTTGTCGGAGGAAGGGAGAGACACAACTAATGAGGTAGATCAATTGACATGTGGGTAAAAACGAGTTATAAGGACCTAGCTAGCTATATGTATAGCGAGAGATCGGTCGGTGTATGTCCATTTGTTAGAGGCTAATAAGGCCCAGCGAGACGGATAGACAGAGAGAATGGAGCTAGGAGGTGGTGTGAGAGGCCCAACTACTAGCTAGATAGGGGGAGGAGTGTGCGGTTGTGAGAGAGCGATGAAAAGAGGGGCGAGAGTTTACACGTGTGTCTGACCGTATGAGAGACACGAGGCAAGGACACATAAAGGAGGAGATTGAAGGTGTGTTTGTATGTTGTAGGCACGCATCGCTGGAGAGGTTTATCGATCGGTGTGTGTCGGAAAGGAGTTGTGGAGACTCTGGGAGAACGACCTAAAGAAAAAAATGAATGTGCCCGGTGGATAGAATGCCGAGGGAGGGGGAGGGTGAGGAGGGCGTGTGCATGCACGAGAGAAAGTTAGTGGTAGCTACAAAGGTTAGAGGATTGTGTGGGTGTAAGAGACTAACAAAGATCATAATTTGATATGAAAGCGGATTCATATATTTGAATAGGAGATCATAGTGTTTTAAACATTGCATGCATGAATATAGCGGTGATACACGTGCTGTGCACATGTTATACCATAATGTGATAATGCATGGTGTTTGCAACTCACAGCTAAATGCCGAACATTCACCATACTATACATTAAACAATCTCACATTTTATTTGAATTTGTGATAATGTGTGGCGTTTGTAGCCTACAACTAAATATCGAACAATCTAAACAATACTATATATCGAACATTCTCACATTTTATTTGAATTTGTGGTAATGTGTGGTGTTTGCAACTCACATCTAAATACTTGCGTATGGGGCGGGGCACCATACATAATGTGATAAACACATTATACATATGAGACATGGTTTAGATTATGAAGATCTAGCTAGAGCTAGAAATATAATGTGATTTGAAATCAAAATAAAGTGGATTCAAAAAATCTAGTTCAAGTTCATATAGTACACATAGTTCATATGTAACTCGAGACTAATCATGTGGTGTGCTGTGAAGATAATACACAAATGATGGTTTAACTTGACAATAATGATGATTGTAGATCTTATTAAAACAGAGAAACGAATTCAAATGCTTTGAATTCACAACAATCATTACTGTAGATCTTATTCAAATAGAGAAACGAATTCAAATTTAGTTCATATTGAAGCGGTAGTATATACATTTGGAATGCACTAAAACGTTCATTTGAGTAGTAGGTTGCATGCATTATACACGTAGCGAAATATTTTAATTGAACATAACATGAATTCAAAGTTTTGAATGACATTTGTAGGGCGCATTGATTTGGTACAGTACATGTTAGGCTTGTCTGGAAATTTCAACCCGCGCCTTGTTAGCCCGAAATATTTAAGATATATCTTTGTCTCGTTGTGCTCCGACAACTCCCTCCATCTCAACCTGCGCCTTGCTATTCCGAAATTACAACGCGCGCAAAAACTCCCACCTCCTGTGAAATCCTGACATGCGAAATGCCCGTGGTACCCCTGAACCGAAAGAACCGCCTCAAATCGGTGGGGGTACTTTCGTAACTTACCCCACATTTCGAACAAGCGCGTCTCTAATCCATGGTTCCCCACTGCCATCCCATCCGCCCACCCATTCGTACACCGAGGCCACGAAAACCCGCGATGAAACCCCACACCCTGCTCCGTCCGCCACCCAGCCGGAGCCTCTTCCCCGACGACGTCGTCCACAGCAACACCTCGACGTCCCTCATCCACCGTACCGGATGAGGATCCATCGTCGATCTCATCGTCCTGCCGGTTCAGCCACACCGTCCTCCACCTCCAAGGAGCTGCCCCGATGTTCCCCTCGTCTTTCGTGCCGCCTCCATTCCCACACCATCGTCTTCACCTGCACCATCGGAAGAGCATCATCATCACCGTTTCCTCAGATGAAGCTGCGGCCTAATCGGCGCCACCAAAGAGGTTGTACACTAATCGCCGCATTTTCTTCTTGATTCGTTCCCACGGTGCTGCCGGCGCTCGGTCCCAAGCCGACACGACGCGGCTCCGTCCACGGCGGCGTTGCTGGCCACTTCCTCCACGGCGTCGCTCCCTCGGCGGCGACGTCCACTCAGTAGGACCTGCTGCTGCTTTAGCTCTTGCTCGCGCTGCTGCTCTGCTCTTGCTCTCAGTCCTCTGCCTGGTCTGCTTTTGCTATTGCTCTTGCTCGCGCTGCTGCTCTCGCTCTTGCTCTTGCTTGTGATGCTGCTCCGATTTAGCTACACTTCACTCCGATGCTGCCGGGGTGAAGGAAGAACCAGCCACAGCGGGGAGGGGGGCTCGCCGGAGAGGTACCCCACTATCTATCTTAGGGTTCAGGATGGGGACGATGGTCGCTGGCGGTGGCGGGGCATTGGCGGGGCG